>NW_017670878.1:399367-420925 GCF_001879085.1 Nicotiana attenuata | reverse complement strand
GAGAGAAGATCCCGAGATTAAATGGTAAATGTGACAAATACATCTCACATGGAAAACAATTACTAAATGCAGGATTTAATGTTTGTTGTAAGTATGCCTATAGCACTAGTGTTAACTAGAAAGCATTATCCATAAAATTGCCATTATTTTATCTCTAATGCAAAAAATATCTACAAATATCTGCGAACGGTGTTAGCAATAAACTTACCTGTGTGACGTGAATTTAATTATTCTATACGCAAATAATGCGTTTTTGCATTACTCCACTCCTCGTCTATCCAATGACTTGTAACAGTTAGATAATTCACAGTCATTATTACTTCTACCATATCAGTAGTAATAGAAATCCGATTAGTTATATGAGTAATAAATACCTGCAAATATTGTTCATATTCATGTTTATATTTATAAATTATCGCTCTTAACTGTTGCGCGAGGCCAACCTTTATAAGTAGGATTAAAAAACTTTTTCTAATATAATGCACAAAATTAGGGTTAGAAGGAAAAGTATATGGTAAGTCACATAACAGTAACTCATCTTTGCTAATTCTTCACGATCTTTATTAGGATCGTAATATAAAATCAACCGGTCACAGTGTTAATTCCTGGTTGAACTAGATTTTGAACCTGTACTAGGGTTAACCGCAGTATCTACACTTGTCCCCTCTTGCTGCGCTTTCATTTGTAAATATTTAACTTTATCTCTAGGGTGTGTTGTATGTGCCTAGCAAAACTACCCGTACCACTACGGTCTCCAGTATATTTATGCGCCAGCAATTTCCCACAAGTTTTACACCTAGCCTTATTTTGTTCTCTTACTTGAGTAAAAAAATTCCAAACTAATGATGTTTCTAGGCGTTTAGAAGGTTGTCTATTAAAAGTAGGGGTTTTCTACAGGTGGGTCGGGCGGGGCATCAGTTGGGTTATTAACAGGACTAGTAGGTGAATCATCTAAATCCGGTTGGGTTTCATCTACATCCTCATTTTCCTCATCATTTTCTAAGATAGTTTGATTAGGATAAAGAGCATTCATAACTTCTTCATTTAATTGTTCACCTTGTGCAACATTATGGCAAAATTCACTATCGGAAAATTGAAAACAAGGGTTATCACTATCAAGAATAATAGGAGCAGCAGGACGGGTAACAGGTCTGGGTCGGGGAGCCGGGGGAAGGGTAGTAGGTTGGAGACTACTTTCACCAATTTTAGCTTTTCCCTTACCACCAAACATTTTTTTCAAAGAAAATGCCATATTAATTACAATTATGCAAACTAAACACACAAAAATATATTCTTAAAAGTTAAGAGTTGGAACGAGTTTACCGAATTGCCGAACAACTTCTTGAAAATTGAAAATCGTTGAAGACTTGAAGACTTGAATACTTCAATTCACCAACTTCACAATTTTTCACGAAATTGCAATAATAAAATAAGCAATTATAGAAGAGAAATTAGATATAGATTGAGAGAGATTGAGATAGATTGATGAATTGGTGAGTAAAAATGAAAGAATGAGGGGGTATTTATAGTTGAGAATTGGGGAAAAGTGTAATTATATAAAGTTTGGGGTTAAAATAAAGTTTGGGGGCCAAATGGCTATTTTTTAAAATTCCAAACGGTTGAAAATTAAAGGCCAACGGCTAGATTTTAAAATCTGACCGTTGGCTATTTTTTAAAAAAAAAAAATTTTTTTTTTTAAAAAATTAGCCGTTGGAGCCCGTTAGGACCGCTAGGCCCGGTTGAACCGGCCCAGGACCGCCTGCCGGTCCCGGGCTTAGCGGTCCCGGTCTCGTGGGCTACACGAGCAAGACCGGCCCGTCACGGGCTTATTACCCATTAAGGGACCGGCCCACCAGGACCGGCCCGCCGGGACCGTTTAGCCCGTTAGGACCGCGGGCCCGGTCCGGTCCCGGTCCAAGACCGGCCCACCAACAGCCTTAGATTGAAGGCTCCGGAAGAGCCATTATATTTCTATCTAAGGGACAAAACTTATTATAGACAATGCATTGTTCTCCTCCAAGTCCCGAAGAAACTTGTTGAGTTTTATAGATATCCGCCGAAATGGGTATCATGTTGAGACAATAGATGAAATGAACGTGGAATATCTTTGTATTACAAAGAATATTTCTGGCCAGAAATGCATTGTAGAATAGTTACCGACTTTATCTTATACTATTCAAAAATTAGTACAATCGAAGCACACTCTATCGTAAACCAGAAGTTTACAGATTCAAATACTTTTGTGCTTTGGCATGGCCGTTTGGGCCATCCTGGATCAATAATGATGAGACGAATTACTGAAAATTCGAGTGGGCATCCATTAAAGAACCTGAAGATTCTTACAAATGACGAATTTTCTTATGATGCTTCTTATCAAGGCAAAATGATCACTAGACCATCACTAATGAAGGTTGGCATTGAATCCCCTACCTTTTTAGAGCGTATACATGGGGATATATGTGGACCTATTCACCCACCAAGCGGGTTGTTTAGATATTTTATGGTCCTAATAGATGCATCTTCAAGATGGTCTCATGTGTGCCTACTATCATCTCGCAACCTGGCGTTTGCAAAGCTACTGGCCCAAATAATTCGATTAAGGGCACAATTCCCAGATTATCCTATAAAGGCTATTCGCCTTGATAATGCTAGAGAATTCTCATCTCAAGCTTTTGATGATTATTGTCTATCAGTTGGGATAAAAGTTGAACATCCTGTAGCTTATGTTCATACTCAAAATGGCCTTGCAGAATCATTTATTAAACGCCTGCAATTGATAGCAAGACCACTACTTATGAAAACAAAATTGTCCACTACTGTTTGGGGCCATGCTATCTTGTATGCATCATCACTTATCCGTCTCAAACCGACACATTATAATAAATATTCTCCGTCACAATTAGTTTTTGTCATGAACCAAATATTGCCCATCTACGAATTTTCGGATGTGATGTATATGTGCCAGTAGCACCACCACAGCGCAGTAAGATGGGACCACAGAGAAGGATAGGAATATATATTAGGTTTGAATCACCCTCTATTATTCGCTATCTTGAACCATTGACAGGAGATTTATTTACTGCTCGATTTGCAGATTGTCGGTTTGATGAAACAAATTTTCCACAATTAGGGGGAGAGAAAAAGGAAATCAAAAGAGAAATTGTGTGGAAAGTTTCATCATTATCTCACTTTGATCCACGTACCCCTATATGTAATCAGGAGGTCCAGAAGATCATCCATTTACATAATATAACAAATCAAATGCCAGACATATTTACTGATTTGAAAAGGATAACTAAGTCACATATCCCTGCAGAGAATGTGCCTAACCGAATTGATGCCTCGGTAGGACCATCTACTAGCATGAGAGCTAGTGAACCTAAAGCACGCCTGAAGCGTGGTAGGCCTTTGGGTTCTAAGGATCGAAATCCTCGAAAAAGAAAATCGACAAATGATCAAAACGATACTATGAAGGGAACTCCTGAAGAGACCCAAGATCTGATTAATTATGAGATTCCTGAAGAAATCAATGAACCCGAAGCTCGTGTGGGTGAGGAACTTTTAATAAGTTCGACCGGTGATGGGATTAATTTAAATCGATCTGAAATAGTGGTGGATAATATTTTTGCATATAATGTTGCACTTAATATTATGCAAGATAGTGAGGATCTTGAACCTCGATCTGTCGAAGAATGTCGACAAGGATCTGATTGGCCAAAATGGCAAGAGGCAAGTCAATCGGAATTGAAGCCACTTGCTAAAAGAGAGGTCTTTGGACTAGTAGTCCAAATACCTGCTGGTATAAAACCAGTTGGTCATAAATGGGTTTTTGTGCGAAAAGGGAATGATAAAAATGAAGTTGAAAGATACAAGGCTCACCTTGTCGCACAAGTATTCTCACAACGACCTGGAGTTAATTATGAAGAAACATATTCACCTGTTATGGATGCCATAACATTTCGATATCTCATCAATTTAGCCTTACGTGAAAGGCTTGAAATATATCTAATTGATGTGGTTACGGCTTATCTGTACGGATCACTTGATAATGAAATTTACATGAAAATCCCAGAAGGATTTAAAATGCCTGAAGCATATCCAAAATCTCGAGAAATGTACTCAATCAGATTACAAAGATCTTTGTACGGTTAAAGCAATCTGGGTGCATGTGGTATAATCGCCTCAGTGAATATTTGCTGAAAGAAGGTTATATAAATGATGCTATTTGTCCATGTATTTTTATAAAGAAAATGGCTTCAGAATTTGTTATACTTCATGTTTATGCTGATGACATAAATCTTGTTAGAACTCCAGAAGAGCTCCAAAAGGCAATTGAATATCTTAAAAAAGAATTTGAGATGAAAGATCTTGGAAAGACAAAACTTTGTCTTGGTTTGCAAATTGAACATTTAGCAGACGGGATCTTTATCCATCAATCTGCATATACAGAAAGATCTTAAAACGCTTTTACATGGACAAAGCGCACCCATTGAGTACACCAATGGTTGTTCGATCACTTGAAGTGAATAAGTATTTGTTCCGACCTCTAGAAGAGGATGAGGAACTCTTTGGTCCCGAAGTACCCTATCTCAGTGCAATTGGTGCACTAATGTATCTTGCTAATGCTACAAGGCCTGACATAGCATTTTTTGTTAATTTACTAGCAAGATATAGTTCTTCTCCTACACGAAGACATTGGAATGGGATTAAGCATATATTGCGATATTCAAAAGGAACTCTTGATATAGGTTTGTTTTATGCTAACAAAGATAGTGCAGATCTTGTTGGTTATGCAGATGTAGGTTATTTATCTGACCATAAAGCTCGATCTCAAACCGGGTACGTGTTTACATATGGAGGTACTGTCATATCATGGCGCTCCACAAAGCAATCTATTGTTTCTACTTCTTTAAATCATGCTGAGATAATAGCTATTCATGACACAAGTAGGGGATGCGTATGGTTGAGATCAATAATTCATTTTATTCGAGAAAAATATGGTTTGGAATGTGAGAAAAGACCCAAAATTTTATACGAAGACAATGCTGCATGCATAGCCCAATTGAAGGGAGGATTTATAAAAGGAGATAGAACGAAGCACATTTCACCAAAATTATTCTACACACACGACCTTCAGAAAAATAGTGACATTAATGTGCAACAAATACGTTCAAGTGATAATCCAGCAGATTTATTCACTAAATCATTGCCAACTTCAACTTTTGAGAAGATGGTATACAAGATTGGAATGCGGAGACTCAAATATTTGAAACAAGGTTTTTCATCAGGGGGAGTAAAATACGCGATGCACTATTTTTTCCTTACTAAAGTTTTTTCCATGGGGTTTTCCTTATAAGGTTTTTAATGAGGCACCTAGCAATGCGTATTACTAAATATGTGTACTCTTTTTCCTTCACTAGGATTTTTTTCCCACATGGTTTTTCCTAGTAAGGTTTTAATGAGGCGCATTATCTTTTAATGAACATCCAAGAGGGAGTCTTATAATTATATTATATTATGGATGTTCATTTAGTACTCCATTGTAGATAAGCTTCCTGAAGAAGCTTATCCATATGGGACTTCGCCATAAATATGTTTATCTATTTCGTACTCTATTGAAAATAAGCCTCCTAAAGAACCTTATCACTTCGGTACCCGGTTATGGATAAACATTATCCACGGTAGAAGATTATCCATACTGGGTATAATAAGCTTATCCTTTCGATACTCCGTTATGGATAAACAATACCCCCGGTAGAAGAGTATCCATACCGGGTATAATGAGCTTATCCTTTCAGTATTCCGTTATGGATAAACACTACCCCCAGTAAAAGATTATCTATACCTGGTACAATGAGCTTATCCTTTCAGTACTCCGTTATGGATAAACATTACTCTCAGTAGAAGATTATCCATATCTGGTATAGTAGCAGCTAACACAGCAGCTTGCAGTAGCACCTTGCACAGCAACTTCCTTTCTTCTATAAATAGAAGAGATTTTAGTTCATTATGTACAGCAGTTTGAATTCGAATAATATATCAATTTCTCTCTATACTTGTCTTTAATTTACAGTCTTTATTTTATAACAACATCAAGTTACTGCATTTGTTAATTTTCTTTTTGCTATAAAAATGAACGCACACTTTAGCTATGAAGTAAAATCCACTTAAAATTATTTCTTAGCGTTTGAATATTCAGCTAATTATTCTTTTGTTTTACGTGGTTAATAGGATACAATAACTGGTTATTTGGTCACTATTTTAATCTATTACCATAATGGGATCAAATATTTAATAATTGGTAAGATCTTTCTTTATTTAGCATTAAGTTGAGTTTTTAGTTTTGCAGATAGTAACCTTTAAAATTAAAACCATGTTTTAAATTGTAATGCCCTTTTTACTGTCTTAGGTATGTTGAGCTAGACTAAAATTGATTGTAATGATCAACAATCATTGACGAGCTATGTCCCTTGTAGATAATTGGTGTACTAATAAATTATCCTGATGATCAGGATTCAGGAACTGTATGTGATAATTGATCAGGAGCTGCAAATACATTTCTAATGTAGAATTCTCTAGCGATATTTATGGAAGGATTGATTTCTTGGGTCACAAGAAATTTTACCAGCCGAAATAATTAGTATTCAATAAGGATTTAATTTATGAAAACATTAGCATGAGAAGAAAGGTGTTTGAAGTAGGGATTTAATGTACGGAAAGACATTTTAGGAATATTGATTTTCCTTACGAGAGTTCTTCTAGATTTTGGTGCAAAAATTGGAGGAGTATTTCGGTCAATCTTCACGCCTATATAAAGCATCGTATTATTGTTGTTGCTAACACTATTTCAGAATCATTGACGACAAATAGCGATCATAGCAAGAAGTTGTTTTCATCGCACAATTGAAGAAGCGGATGATCTGAAGATGATGATGTTAATCTATAATTGTTGAGTCTTGATTCATTATTCATAAATAATAACTTGTTTTGCTTTTGAGAGGTAGTTTCGTAGGTAAACGATTCTAGAGAGTTAGAGTTGCTTTATAGGTTAAAGTCTTGAAAGTTTAGCTACAGACCACAGTCTAGTTGATTTTAGGGTTTAAGTTACGCACATTCTAAGTTTATTTCCTTTCTTGGGGACTACGACTATGTTTGTTAACCATTCGGGATATTTTACTTTCCAGATGGATCCTATTTTGAGAAGTTTGGTTACCTCATCTTTGATGAATGCATGCTTTACCTCGGATTGTGGCCTTCTCTTTTGTTTTACCGGTCTGAACTTTAGGTCCAAGCTCAATCGATGAGTGGTAATCTCCGGTGGGATCCATGTCATGTCAAGACGGGACCAAGCAAAACAATCCATATTTTTAATAAAGAATTTAATGAGTTTTTCCCTGAGCTCGGGAATTAACCTCGTGCCCAGGTATACCTTTCGACCGGGCAGATGCTCGATCATTATGACTTGTTCCAGCTCTTCAACCGTTGACTTCGTGGCGTCGGAATCATTGGGGATTACGAAGGTTCGAGGTATCATACAATCTTCACCCTCGATAATTTCCTGCTATTCCGATCTGGTCGAGGCCGGCGACTGTGGTTGCTATTTGACTTCCCGCCTTTCCTCTGATTCTGGTCCCTTTGTTGATGTTAGTGCCGATACTAGTATTATTTCATCAGTTGCAAACATCTCTTTGGCTCCTGGTTGTTCGCCGTACACCATTTTGATTCCTTCCGGTGTTGGGAATTTCAGGACTTGATGAAGCGTTGAAGGTATTGCCCTCATATTATAGATCCAAGGTCTTCCGAGCAGCTCATTGTACCTCATATCACCTTCGATCACGTGGAACTTTGTTTCCTGGATAGTTCCGGCCACATTTACTGGAAACATGATTTCCCTTTGGTGGTTTCACTCACCATGTTGAAGTTGTTGAGTACTCGAGTTGCATGCACGACTTGATCCTGGAGGCTGAGTTGCTCTACGACCCTCGATCGAATAATGTTTGCCGAGCAACCTGAATCGACCAACACACGTTTCACTTGAATTTTATTCATGAGGATAGATATTACCAGTGCGTCGTTGTGAGGCTGTTCGATCCCTTCTGCATCCTCATCGTTGAAAGATAAGGTTATCTTCTGCTAAGTAGTCCCGGGTACACTTCTCCTTCGTGATTGTAACTTTGGTGCATTTAAATATCGAGCCTTGAGGAATATCGACCCCACCAACGATCATATGAATCACGTGCTGTGATTCCTCCTGTTCGTTTTTCCTGTTTGCATCCCTGTCTCTAAAATGATTTTTAGCTCGGTCACTCAAGAAATCTCGAAGATGACCTTCGTTGAATAAACGAGCTACTTCCTCCCTCAATTGCTTGCAGTCTTCAGTTTTGTGACCATGGGTTCCATGGTATTTGCATATTTGATTAGGGTTTCTTTGAGTCGGGTCATACTGTAGGGGTCTGGGCCATCTAGTATCTTTGATTCGTCCAATGGCTGATACAATACTCGATGCATCGACGCTGAAGTTGTATTCCTATAATTGTGGTACTTCCTTGGGCTCGACATGTTTATCGAAGCCACTCTTACTCATGAGTCCTTGGGAGTTTTGCCCTCGATCATTCCGAATGGAATTACGTCCTGATCCACTGTTTCTACGATCTGCTTATGGTTGGTACTAGTCTCTATTTGATCGTGGCTCTCTATCGATGTCTCTTTGAATCCTACCTTCGGATATGTTCGGACAAACAGACCCGGAAGGGGCTCCCAACTGATCATCATCGACTATGATTTTTGACTGGTATCGATTATGTACATCGGCCCATGTCACAACTGGATATTCAATCAAATTCTGTTCAAGTTATCGTGATGCTATCGAACTCCGCTCGTCAACCCTTGAGTGAAGGCTTGGACAACCCAATTGTCGGTGACCGGGGGTAGGTCCATGCGTTCCATACGGAACCGAGATACGAATTCCCTTAGCATTTCGTTGTCCTTGTGTCTCACTTTGAAGACGTCCGATTTTCTAGTCGCGACCTTTATGCTCCGGCGTGTGCCTTTACGAACGAATCACCAAGCATGGTGAATGACAGATTGTTGTACCATATCATTGCCCCCTTCTATGAAGTTTCTCCAATTTTTTTCAACATAACAGATTCAATTTCATTATCTTCTAAGTCATTCCCTTTTATCGCGCACGTGTAAGAAGTGACATGCTCATTAGGATCAGTGGTTCCATTGTACTTGGGAATTTCTGGCATGCGGAATTTCTTCAGAATGGGCTTCGGAGCCGCACTTGGTGGGAAAGGCTTCTGTACTAACTTCTTTGAATCCAAACCCTTTAAAATCGGGGGTGCCCCCGGTATTTGATCAAGTGAGTTGTATGTTTCTACCTTTTTATCGTTAGCCTCTGATCTCTCCCAACTATGCCTTATAAAAAGGACACGAGGACGTTGAAAATATAATCTGAGTATTTAGCCCAGAGTCGAACCCACAAGGAATTAACCTATCAATTACTCTCGCTAGACTTACGAAATTCTACGTAATCAACTTCCCTAACGTTCTGAATAACAATTGAGAATGTTTCTACTAACTAAGAATGAATGTAAATAAGCAACTAAAAACTAACTATGATTAAGTTGTAAACAATTAAGAGAAGGTTCTAAGATTATGATTTCCCTCATTGATGGAATCCCTTCCGGTTATGTTTCACATAGAATTGCCTAATCGTCTCTATCAATCATGAGCGCTCTTATTACCGTAAATCTCTCCCGAGTAATCACGACAATTTACTAGACGCACTCTCCCGAGTTACGCTAGCTGGCTTTGTTTATTACAGCTCACTTTAGATTGCACCCAAGGCTTCATTATCCCTAATCCAGCCTTAAACCCTTGTTTATTGATCCCTCATATACTTTGGGAGTGGTGTTGTTCAACAATTACCTAAATATGCACTCTCTCCCGAGTTATGCACACTAAATAGGCACAGCTAATTGAGGATCCTATCAATTAATTACAATAAGAACATAGTTAAACAAATAGAGATTAAACCGGGCAAACTATATTAACATAACAAGAAGTTCATCCTTCAATAGGTTCCATCAAAACCTTAGACTAGATATTTAGCTACTCATACTAGTGTTCATCATAACAATATTCAAATTCATCACAAATCGTAAAACACAAAAGGAAGAAAGGAAGTACTCGATGTTGAATTATCCTACTTGCCTCTTGCCTCTCCTTGCCTTGAACTAAGCTATGAAAACCTTGATAATGATCCCTTGGGCGAGCTGGACCTTCTATAGGTTAAGTGGA
This sequence comes from Nicotiana attenuata, assembly GCF_001879085.1. Classification (NCBI taxonomy): domain Eukaryota; kingdom Viridiplantae; phylum Streptophyta; class Magnoliopsida; order Solanales; family Solanaceae; genus Nicotiana; species Nicotiana attenuata. The sequence continues at coordinate 410,620 of NW_017670878.1, read as the reverse complement.
TTTACCCCCGAACTTCCAAATTTACCCCTGAAGTTTAATTTTTCGGAACTGGGCTAGCGCGGTCGCGCTAGTGGATGCGCTAATGACCGCGCATATGGCTATCATTCTGCCTCGACTTCCTGAGCTAGCGCGGTCGCGCTAGTGGACGCTGATCGCTGCCGACTCAACACTACTCTAAAGTAGGAAGAGCGGGTTGCAACAGCTTTTACCCGAATAGTGGTTCGGGATCGATTTTTCACAGGGAGCTGGTAGTGGATTTGTAATGTCTGCTTAGTCTAGAATTGCGGTTGTGCTTCTAATGTCTCTTCAAACATATTTGGTTTTGATTTCTATATCTACCTTTATAAAGCTAATGATTGAAACTAAATTATGCTACGAGAATATTGCTAAGTTGTAATTAATATAGGGAAAGGGCACTAGGGTCGTGGCATTACCTAGGTGGCTAACTAACGGGTAGATGATAGTAAGGATAAGTTGATATATTTGGGGCTTATGCTATAGCCGTTGCACAATTGTACCCACTCTCACACCTCTCGGTAAAGAGAGTGATTTTGCCCAATTGACTCTCTCGAGACCAATTGGGTAGGCCAATTAGACCAAGCAACTAGGGTTCAAGTAGGGTGATTACTCTCTCGAGATTTAACCCGTTAATTGGGACTACCATTTCTCATGGGTCCATCCCAATTCCTTGTTGGGTCAATTTTGGGGTCATGGACTCTCTTTCTCAAGAAGAGTTAAACCCACAAAGCTAGAATCAGTGTTTGCAACCACCAATCCTTAATTAAAACCTAAAATTAACCCAAATAGCAAACACCCAATAAAAATATCATCCTAACCTTAGATGGCAACACCCATCAATTACCCACACTAGGGTTGAGCCACAACCCTAGCTAATGGGTTTAGCTAGACATAATTAAAGAAGAAACAGAAGAATTAGAAGAAGAACTAAACATAATAATTAATTACTGATAAGAAACTACAAGAATCTATTGAGAAATTAATGCTAAAATGCCAAAATAGGCTAAAACTTCAGTTCTCACGAGCGCAGCTCAATATCTGGTACAAAACTTGACCTAAAAATGGAAAAAGGATCTATTTATAGTGGCTAGAAAAACTGGACAAAAATACCCCTGCGGGGTCAGCGCGGCTGCCTTGGCTCTTGAACTCTTGAAATTTAACTCTCTGAAGTTGAGGGACGCGGACCGCGCGAAAGTGTAGCGCGGCCGCAGGAGCTCTGGCGCGGACCGCGTAAGTGTGACTGCGGCCGCGTGGCTTGCTTTGGTCCCAACTGGCATCTCTCTGAATCTCTTCACGCGGGCCGCATGATAAAGTGGCGCGGCCGCGTGAGCTGAACGCGGGCCGCATAAATCCAACCGCGGCCGCGTTGTGAGAGCCCTGAATATGCACTTCTCTTAATCTCCTAGTGCGGCCGCGGTCACAGTTGCGCGGTCCGCACTAGGGCCTCTTTTCCTCAACTTCCTTGATCTTTGACACTTGAGCAGGTTTCACTCCTTTCTGAGCCAATATTTGACTTTCGTCGCTTTGTCGATCAAACCTGCAATCAAGTACAACTTGTGAGTATTTTGGGACTATTTTGTATCAATTTATAACAAAAGCGTAGGCAAGTATGGGCATAAAACACGTTAAAATCCTAACTTATCAACGCCCCCAAACTTAAGCCTTTGCTTGTCCTCAAGCAAACAAAATAAGACCCACCCCTAAAAGGAAAATCCACACAATTCCAGTCTTCCTATGGCAACCTCAACAAGCATCAATTGGGACTAACAATTGCCCTCAATACGAATGCATCATTAACACATTTACTTTTTGAAAAATCGTGGATCATGTGTGACACAAGAGCATCAAGAGTTGACACATTTCATCAAAGAGCTTATCTAAATTACTTCGGTCATTGTGGAACCCAAACTCACATGTCCTCAACTTTCCCTAGGCGAACCTCACCTTTTAGAGTATTGATACAAACCGAGGTTGATGGACTTTCACTCATCTCTCTCAAGAAGAAGGTCACAAGTCCGGCTCTAGGTACCATATGCTTGCCCCTTATGTAAGTATCCACTAATGTAGGCTCCCTTCGACTCGAAATCATATAGGGCTTTTGCGGAGTCATTGTGAAGGCTTTTGGGTAAGGGTAGGACATGTTTTTGTTCAAATGGGTTCAATCTTCCCTTAAGCACTTCTTTTGATTCATTTTGGCACACTTTCTTGACTCATTTGAGTATTTCACTTCTTTTCAAGGGGTTAGAGGGACACATTGTCACTCTTTCTTATGCAATTCAAAACATTTCTCCTTTTTCTACTTTTTTCACGCCTTTTTCACTTTTGTTTCCCTTGAATCCCCTTTTTATTCTTTTTCACATTGGTCTTTCTTTTTGTCTTTTTCTTTTATTTCTTTTTCATTGCCTTCCTTTTCCTTTCGCTTTCGTACCTTTTACCACTTTGTTTCCTTTCTTGTCTCTCCTCCCCCAAACTTAGACATTTGCCATTACTCAAGGAAAGATTTTGGGTGCCAAGAGAGGGTATCTTTTAGAACGGGTATAGGCTTGTAACATTGGTTCTCGAAAGAAAAAGGTTCAAGGCTCGAAAGGGTTAACTAGGGATTATTTCATTGGTAGGCTATGGAATTGTTCAACTTTACATTGGGATCAAGGAGAGCCTATAATCACTTCTCAAGTCAAATTTCACCTAGGATTTCGCCTCAACAAACATTCAGGGCAAGTTCTAGACCATTGGCTCGGGCCTTGGACTCACAATTCGATTCCTCACCACACATGCTAGGGGATTGCTAAAGACATCGAGTTGAGGGCCCACAACGACCTCAGTTATGATTCAAGCGCACAATGGTCCAAGAAGACCACATGATGATTGTTTGGTCAACACAAGAGTCTCAAGGCCACGACTTTCACCATCCTAAACACAACATTATGTCTTTGATCATGGGATCGAAGGCAAATGTGTTAGGCCCAAGTGAAGCTTTGCCTGAGGTACCCTTAACTACGAAATATCAAAAACAAAAGAAAAATCAAAAACGGACTCAAACCCTTAAGAAGGTTGTCACGCCATCTATCATTGGGAAGAGCCACCCGGTTCGCACTATACTCCACCCTTGGAAAGAACCGTGGCACTAAGAAAACCAAGGGCTTATTGAAAACGCCAAAAACAAAACAAAAGGCTACGAGCCTATCTATGAAGCTAAAAAAAACGAAAAATTTTGCGAAAATAGAAAAACAGAATGAATATGTACAATCGGGGAGTAGAATATACAATAAGGGATGCAAATATACCGAATGTAACTTTATATACAGACCAAAAGAGAATAAAAAAGTACGAGAAAAGTAGCTAAAATGTAAAGTTATATACAGACCAACTAGAAAATCATTATATACAGACCAACTAGAAAATCAAATCAACAGAATATAAAATGAGAATCTAATATGTACAGTCATCCAGATAATCCAAAAAAATGTAGGGCGCACCCCCACGAATAAGAGCTGGCATTGTCCCTAATGCCAACTACACAAATAGGCACAAAAAATCAATGAAAGGATATAGAAGAGCTCCCTAGGCCTGGTCCGTCTGCATGGGATCCTCAGTGGTCCCCTGATCCTCTGCATGGGCGGGAACCTCAGACTGGCTCCCGGCCTGCTGCTGCTCTGCTACTGGGATAGTGTCCTGCTCCTGGACTGGCTGAATATCGGGTGCATCACTGGAGGGAATCTCCTGAGTCTCTGCAAGCGCAATCACTACACCCTCTGTACTGGGAAGCTTCCTCTTCTTCCTTGGAGGCCTGGGTGCCTGCTCCTGCTGTGGCTCTGGTGCTGCTGCTGGAGGAGCTGAATCCTCAAATAACAAGTCTAAAGGCATCTGATCTGCCAATAGCTTGTCCATGTCCGCTCTAAGCACCTTCACCGACTCCTTAGACGCCCTTGACTTTCTCATCTTTTTGTGCTCCTTGGCAAGCTCCTTCAGAGCTTTGCCATGTGAATCTACCGCCTTAGTCAAGGCAGCCTGAGTCTCCATAATCTTCTCTTGGTTGGCCAGGAGCTTCTTCAATGTATCCTCAATAGCCTGAGGAATTTGAACAGTGGCTGGTGCTGACTGGGCCTCAACTGAAGTAGCCAATGTGGACAACTTGGTTGTCGCAGCTGACATCCAGTTGTTTAAACTGGCCAAAGTCTTTGCCAACTGATTGGTTGTGAAAGGGTTGGTCCGGGAAGAAGGGACTGTCGGGCCAGCTGAAGAACTAGGACCCGCAGAAGAGGAGGGCACATCATCAGTAATGGTGACAGTTGGAACGGAGGGAAGCTCAATAGAAGGCTCAACAGCAGACTCTACCGCAACTGGCTCCTCAGACTGGCCAATCGGGGCAGAGGTGGGTGCCTTGTGTTTCTTGTCCTTTGGGTTGTCTGGCCCCTGAATGCTGAACCATGAGAACGGGGAAACTGGGCGAACTTTCACATAATAGGGCTTCTTCTTTACCTTCGCATCCCGGAAATACATGGTGAGAGTGTTGGGATATGGATAGTTCCCAATATTGTCAACCCCCATCGAAGTGATCGTCCTGTACATCACATTGCCCACATTGATAGGGAAGCCCGCCATGATAGAGGAAATCAGCACAGCACGGGGAAGTGGGATAGTCTGGTCATGGGAAGTGGGGTCATGCCTATTGCACACAAATGTAAGCCACCCTCTAGCTTCGAAGTTCAAATTCTTCCTCAAAATCTTCACCCCCGCCTGTATCCAATCCGGAACAGTGCCCGGATGAGCCAAATACTCAGCCAACCATGGGCGAACCTCCTCCTTCATTTTCAACTTCTCATTGTATTGGGTTTCGTCTTCATCGTCAAAACCCAAATATTCATTGAACGCCTTCCCAGAAAACACTATATTTTTGTCTCTCACTTTGGTCGCAATTGAGCCCTTTTTGGTGTGGGCGACATTACAATAAAACTCCTTGACCATGTGCTCGTTGGCATCTATCAGGTTATCACAAAAATGCTCCCACCCTATTCTGGTATGAAATTGCTTGTGTACATTGGGGAGTATGGGCAATAGGTCTCGGGTGATTGTGCTCCTCTCTGCAATCAGTTTTCTTTTTGGCCACAATTCTCTGAATTTGTGGAAGGCCACTTGGCTAACAAAGCGGTCTGCCCAAACCTCAGCTTTTCTTGTTTGTTCAATACCACCAATCTCAGGCACCCCGCTATCCGGAACCTCATCATCACTGTTAGTCCCCCCTGCTGCACTCTCCCCAGATCCTGAAGCTGTGGGGGAGGTGGAGTATTCGCCGCTGCCTGCTGCTGAACCATCAGACGACTCAGACTGTACATTTTATGGAGCTTGGGCTGTAGGTGGAGCTGGGACTGAGGGGGCTTGCCCTGAGTCAGCTGAGATGTCCTGAGAAGGTAGGTACTCACTCCCCGACTGGTCGTCATCACTCACTACTACTTGCTTTCTTGTTTTCAGTTTTGGTCGGGGAGTAAGTTTTGTTTGTTTCCCTTTTCCTCTCCGGGAGGAGTCACCTCGTCCGGGTTGTTTTGCACCTCGACCTCTTAGTTTTACCATTTTCTGCAAGCAAACATGTCTAACTTTGTTAGTTGAAGCACAGGCAGTGTATAAGTTGATGAAAACAATTGCAGAATATTAGCAGGAAAAATTGCAGAACACCTTTCAGAACAGGTCATCGCGGACCGCACTATCAGGAGTGCGGCCGCGTGGAAGGCACCGCGGGCCGCGTGAAAACGACCGCGGGCCACACTGAACAAACATCAAACATAGCACCTCTATGATTATCACCAACGCGGACCGCGTAAAATGGGGGCGCGACAGCGTTGAGCTAGCGCGGACCGCATAATTAGGGAAGCGGCCGCGCTGGAGCAGGCTAACTTTTCAAGCAATGGGCCACCGCGGACCGCACCATCAGTAGTGCGGCCGCGTTATGGCCATGCGGACCGCGAGAAAATGACTGTGGGCTGCGTTGAGGCTAACGTAGGGACTGAGTTAGGGTTTGACAAATTCGTCCATGTTTGTTCAAGTTTTTGAATCCTAGTTGTCCCTACTCAATTACCAAACATGAAAATCATGCTCAGCATTCAAAACTAACATGAACACTGACCTAATCATTAAACCTAAGAAAAACGGAAAGAAAGAAGAAGCTACAACTACTGGGAAGCAAATAAAAATTAAAAATACAGACTAATTAATGATATTTGCTAGAAATGTTACCAGGAATATGAAGAATCAAAGCACTCGATGCAAACACACAAGAACGGGCTCAGAGATGAACAGTAGAATATTAGGGCTCAGGTATTCAAATTTGCCAAAAGTGTAAAATGAGGCCTTAGGTCCCTATTTATAGAAAACCGTGGGGCCCCGTACTTACCCACCAGCGCGGCTGCGTGAAAATGACCGCGGACCGCGTTGGGTTTAATTTTGAACCTTTACAGGAAATAGCCCACGCGGGCCGCACAATTGGGACGCAGCCGCGTGAGACCATCGCGTACCACAGTAACATGACCGCGGCCGCGTGAGCAAACTTCAGAGAGCATACATCTTCAGCTCATGCCAGCGCGGACCGCACAAAACCCACTGCGGCCGCACTAGCAACTTCAGAGACTGTGCACTCTTTACACTTTGTTTTATACTGCTTCAATACAATCCCTGCAACATCTCACAAACAATTAGCTCAAAAATCCTAATCTACAAAGAAAATCAAAGAGAAATAAAAAGACATGGGTTGCCTCCCAAGAAGCGCCTGATTTAACGTCGCGGCACGACGCATCCATCATATCACTTCAAATGAATGAGTGCCACCACGTGGCTGTCGTCAAACTTTCCCAAATAATGCTTGACACGATGCCCATTGACCCGGAATACTTCACCATTCTTGTTCTTGAGATCAAGAGCACCAAAAGGAGTCACACATACCACTTCAAATGGCCCACTCCACTTTGACTTGAGCTTTCCCGGAAATAACCTCAACCGGGAGTTGAAAAGAAGAACCATATCACCAACCTTGAATTCCTTTCCCCGAGCATATTTGTCGTGAAGGTACTTCATCTTGTCCTTATATAAGGACGAGCTGGAGTAGGCATGAAATCTAAACTCATCAAGCTCATTTAGTTGCTCAACCCGGAGATTTGCCGCAACATCCCATTCCAAGTTCAACTTTCTCAATGCCCACATAGCCTTGTGCTCCAATTCCACCGGAAGATGGCAAGCTTTACCAAACACCAACCGATACGGAGACATACCGATTGGGGTCTTGTAAGCCGTCCGATAGGCCCAAAGAGCATCATCCAATTTCCTCGACCAATCGATCCTATTAGCATTTACCGTCTTGGACAAGATACTCTTTATTTCTCGGTTGGACACTTCCACTTGACCACTGGCTTGAGGATGATAGGGGGTGGTCACTTTGTGATTAACTCCATATTTAGCAAGCAATGAATCAAAAGCCTTGTTGCAAAAGTGAGACCCCCCATCACTAATGATAGCACGAGGGGTACCAAACCTTGTGAAGATACTCTTTTTCAAGAATGCTACAACACTTCGGGCTTCATTGTTGGGTAAAGCCACGGCTTCCACCCACTTTGAGACATAATCCACCGCCACGAGAATATAAGTGTTCCCACAAGAGCTCACGAACGGACCCATGAAATCGATGCCCCAAACATCAAAAATATCCACCTCGAGAATCGTATTGAGAGGCATCTCATCCCTTTTTGAAATTCCGCCGGCCCTTTGGCATGCATCACATCTCTTCACCAAATCACTAGCATCTTTAAACAACGTTGGCCAATAGAAACCGCAACTCAAGATCTTTGAAGCCGTCCTCACCCCTCCATGATGGCCACCATAGGGGGAGGAGTGACAAGCCTCCAATATGCTCAATTGTTCACCTTCCGGGACACATCTTCTAATCACACCATCCGTGCAAATTTTAAACAAGTACGGATCATCCCAATAAAAATCCAAACTATCCCGTTTGAGTTTCTTCTTTTGGTTGGAAGAGAGCTCACACGGGACAATTCCGGTCACAATGAAGTTGGCGATGTCCGCGAACCATGGCATGTCACACATTGACACAGAAAGAAGTTGCTCGTCGGGGAATGCATCATTTATCTCAAGACCGTCACATGGCCTCCCTTCTTCCTCTAACTGGGACAAATGGTCCGCAACTTGGTTCTCACTTCCCCTCCGGTCCACTATTTCTAAGTCAAATTCTTGAAGAAGTAACACCCATCTCATCAATCTTGCTTTGGAATCCTTTTTGGTCATCAAATATCTAAGGGCGGCATGGTCCGTGTGCACAATCACCTTGGCCCCCATAAGATAGGGCCGAAATTTCTCCATGGCAAATACAATGGCCAATAACTCCTTCTCCGTCACCGTGTAATTCCGTTGAGCTTCATTCATAGTCTTACTTGCATAATACACGGGATGGAACATTTTGTTAACCCGTTGACCCAACACCGCCCCCACTGCAACATCACTAGCATCACACATTAGTTCAAAGGGCAAACTCCAATTAGGTGCGGTTATGATAGGGGTAGTGGTCAACTTGTGTTTTAAGAGTTCAAAGGCCTCCATGCATTTTTCATCAAAAACAAACTTGGCATCTTTCTCTAGTAGCTTGCACAATTGATTTACAACCTTCGAGAAGTCTTTGATAAACCGCCGGTAGAACCCGGCGTGTCCAAGAAAACTCCTCACCCCTTTGACAGAAGTAGGGGGAGGGAGTCTCGAAATCACCTCAATTTTCGCCTTATCAACCTCAATCCCTTGTTTTGAAATCTTGTGGCCCAACGCTATACCTTCTTCAACCATAAAATGGCATTTTTCCCAATTGAGAACTTGGTTAGTTTCTTCACAACGAGCCAATACTTTATCCAAATTCACCAAACATGCATCAAAAGAGTCACCAACCACACTAAAGTCGTCCATAAAGACCTCCAATATGTCCTCGCCATATCGGTGAAAATAGCCATCATGCAACGTTGGAAGGCCGCCGGAGCATTGCACAATCCGAATGGCATCCGGGAGAAAGCAAAGGTACCATAGGGGCATGTAAAAATAGTCTTCTCTTGGTCCTCCGGGGCAATTAAAATTTGATTATAGCCCGAGTACCCATCCAAGAAACAATAGAATGCTCTCCCCGCAAGACGATCTAGCATTTGGTCGAGGAATGGTAAAGGAAAATGATCCTTGCGGGTCACCTTGTTGAGTTTCCGGTAGTCCATGCAAACTCTCCACCCGGTAATGGTTCGAGTGGGAATAAGCTCATTGTTGTCATTAGGCACCACCGTCATCCCTCCTTTCTTTGGCACACATTGGACCGGAGAAGTCCACGAACTGTCAGAGATTGGATAGACCACACCGGCGTCAAGACACTTGATAACCTCTTTCTTTACCACTTCCTGCATCGCCTCATTGAGTCTTCTTTGATGTTCAAGGGACGGCCTTGCATCCTCCTCCAGAATGATCTTATGCATGCAAAATGCGGGGCTTATTCCCCTAATGTCCGCCAGAGTCCATCCTATTGCCCTTTTTTGCCTTTGAAGCACCTCCAAAGTGGCCTCCACCTGCAAGTTAGTAAGGCAAGAAGAACGAATAACTCGAAGAGTTGAATTAGAGCCCAAAAATTCATACCTGAGGTGTGAAGGAAGTGGCTTCAACTCCAACACCGGTGGCTCCTCAATGGATGGCTTAGTTGGTGGAGTTTTGCGATTTTCAAGATCCAAAGATAACTTCCTAGGCTCATATGAATATGAACCCATACCATGCAATGCATTCACACACTCCACTCTGCTAGCATCATCTTCTACATCCATGCCAAGAAGTACGGCCTCAAGGGGATCTTCTACATTCATCATGGAACTTGTGTCATCCACTATCACAGATATGACAATGTCGACAAGTGAACACACTTCCGTGCTATTGGGTTGCCTCATTGATTTGCAAACATGAAATACCACCTTCTCATCACCCACTCGGAATGTCAATTCTCCTGCTTCAACATCAACCAAGGCCTTCCCCGTAGCTAAGAAAGGTCTCCCAAAAATAATCGGCACTTCAAAATCCACTTCACAATCCAATATGACAAAGTCGGCCGGCAATATGAATTTGTCCACCCGGACAAGCACATCGTCAATTATACCCAAAGGCCGCTTCATCGACCGGTCCACCATTTGAAGTTTCATCGAGGTTGGCCTAGGTTTCCCAATTCCCAAAGTCTTGAAGACTGAATACGGCATCAAATTAATGCTAGCCCCCAAGTCACAAAGGGCCTTAGCAAACTCCGCACTCCCGATAGTGCAAGGAATAGTAAAAGCTCCTGGGTCTTCAAGTTTCGGGGCCATAGAATGCACTATCGCACTAACTTGGTGCGTCATCTTTATTGTTTCACAATCCATGGAACGCTTCTTTGTGATCAAATCCTTCATAAACTTTGCATAGCCCGACATTTGTTCAAGTGCCTCCACCAAAGGCACATTGATTGTAAGGCTCTTCATCATATCTATGAATTTCTTGAACTGATTGTCACTCTTTTGCTTTGCTAACCGCTGAGGATAGGGTGGTGGTGGTCTAGGCAAGGGTGCCTTGGCTTTTGGCACCACCGGCTCCGGAATATCAATCACGTGTTTCCTAGACGGGTTCACAGCATCTCGTGTTTCCACCTCGGCCTCGTCAATATCTATCCTCACCTCATTGTTCATATTTGTCTCAATCACATCTTCAACAATCAAAGGACCCACATCTTCTTGGACCCCAACATCATCATCCACAACTCGATCTTCAATTGAGGCATGCACATCACCGCCTCTTCCGCTTCTCGTTGTGACTGCCATCACATGATTATTACCTCCCTTTGGTTTCGCTACCGTATCACTTGGTAGTGAACCCTTAGGTCGGGTATTCAAAGCTTGAGAAATTTGTCCTATTTGCACCTCTAGGTTCCGGATAGATGTGTTATGCGAAGCCAATTGTGCATCAGAGTCTTGGTTCTTTTTCATCATCTGCTCGAACATCATCTCTATCCGCCCCATATCACTTCCGGAAGAACTAGACCCTTGGGATTGAAAGGGGGGTGATTGTTGGTTGTTGGAACATGGGGGCCTTTGAAACCTTGCCCCGGTTGCCTTGATTTCCATTGTATTTCACCGCCTTGACTATTTTGTGTTCCATTATTGTGTTCCGTTCCAATTTGCCTTTGACTTATTACCTTGATTT
>NW_017670878.1:359910-397619 GCF_001879085.1 Nicotiana attenuata | reverse complement strand
ATGGGTCCATCCCAATTCCTTGTTGGGTCAATTTTGGGGTCATAGACTCTCTTTCTCAAGAAGAGTTAAACCCACCAAGCTAGAATCAGTGTTTGCAACCACCAATCCTTAATTAAAACCTAAAATTAACCCAAATAGCAAACACCCAATATCATCCTAACCTTAGATGGCAACGCCCATCAATTACCCACACTAGGGTTTAGACACAACCCTAGCTAATGGGTTTAGCTAGACATAATTAAAGAAGAAACAAAAGAATTAGAAGAAGAACTAAACATAACAATTAATTACTGATAAGAAACTACAAGAATCTATTGAGAAATTAATGTTAAAATGCCAAAATAGGCTAAAACTTCAGTTCTCACGAGCGCAGCTCAATATCTGGTACAAAACTTGACCTAAAAATGGAAAAAGGATCTATTTATAGTGGCTAGAAAAACTGGACAAAAATACCCCTGTGGGGTCAGCGCGGACCGCGCAAAAAGGTAGCGCGGCCGCGTTGGCTCTTGAACTCTTGAAATTTAACTCTCTGAAGTTGAGGGACGCGGACCGCGTGAAAGTGTAGCGCGGCCGCAGGAGCTCTGGCGCGGACCGCGTAAGTGTGACCGCGGCCGCGTGGCTTGCTCTAGTCCCAACTGGCATCTCTCTGAATCTCTTCACGCGGGCCGCATAAAAAAGTGGCACGGCCGCGTGAGCTGAACGCGGGCCGCATAAATCCAACCGCGTCCGCGTTGTGAGAGCCCTGAATATGCACTTCTCTGAATCTCCTAGTGCGGTCGCGGTCACAGTTGCGCGGTCCGCACTAGGGCCTCTTTTCCTCAACTTCCTTGATCTTTGACACTTGAGCAGGTTTCAATCCTTTTTGAGCCGATATTTGACTTTCGTCGCTTTGTCGATCAAACCTGCAATCAAGTACAACTTGTGAGCATTTTGGGACTATTTTGTATCAATTTATAACAAAAGCGTAGGCAAGTATGGGCATAAAACACGTTAAAATCCTAACTTATCAGACGCGCTAGTCCAGGTCTTCATTTCATCTCTTCTTTCTCTCGTCTTCCCCCGTACTCAGCTCCTAGGGGCTTTTCTTGCTTCAATTTAGCTCCAATTACAGTTTTAAGTCCTCATACATGCTACTCACTCCTGCAACATGTGAAATTCACAATTAGAGCCAATTTATCATCATTTAACTATATTATAACAGTGAAACATAATCAAGCTGGGGCATAAACAGTCGCCAAATTACATGAATCTAGCCTATCATCAACACCCCTTAAATCATTGCTAGTCCTCGAGCAATCCACCACACTCTATAGAGGTTCCTTCACTAAGCATTTTCTCCTAACGTATCACACCCCGAACAAATCACCAACATTACGCCTAGTAGTAAACAATATTTGCCTCAAAAGTCGACTCTCACGTGTCGTGCAATATTCATACTTACTCAAATTACCCTTTACAGAGGTCAAGACTTGCCTTTCCTTCGTGAATCACATGCCCTCACATCACACAAGAGAGTAGTTCCATAAATATTAACCTCAAGAACAATTAGGAACGTAGATAAACAAAATTCGCTCACTCTCACAAAGAACATTCACATGCCACAAAGACGTACCATAGGCTTGCCCGTAGTATACTACTCTACTAATCGAGCCCACTCAGTCTAAGATCAATTAGGACTTCACTTGGTTGTAATGTAGGCTAAGGGACGGGTAGGATATATTTGGATATAGTGGCTAACCTCCCTAAGCACTTTTAATACAATCACATTAACCTTCGAAACCATACTTATGTCAACAAGATATTCCACCCTATTTTTATTTACAACATCCCACTCCATTAGGTGCAATTGTAACAAACCACACTTATCGACTAATACATTTGCTCAAAAAAAAAATTCTTTTCCTTTTTTTTTCTTTTTTTTTTCTTTTTCTTCCTTTTAAGTGGTGCTTATTCTTTTACTTGTCCAAACACTGCATCTTTCCTCTATTTCATCGGTTCCACTCAAAAACCAAACCACCACCCCCACACTTTTGCTTTTGTATAATTTCAATACCATTCAAGTGCTTATGGGAGGTAAAGGGGTTCAAACAGATGTCCATTCAAACAATTAGGTAAGGTTCGCAATATGGTTGCCAAAGAAACAGGCTTATAGGCTCAACGGGGTTGACTACGATGTATTACATTTAGGTGGGTCTACTTTATATGTCTGGATCACAAAGAAATGCCTATATCACTTCTAAGATTGAATGAAACTACTATTTCGCTTTGCAAACACACGGGGCAAGTTCTAGGAATCAAATGTAAAGCATAGAATACAGTATAACTCACACACACATGGCACATGACTCACTCCAGATTGGCTTATCAAGACACTCTCGTTTGAGTATTCAAGTCAGTGACAAACATACAATTTAAGGCAATTTAGCAAGAATCAACCACTGAGACTAAGCGTTACACTCTAGTGTCTATTGTGTTCAGGTGTATCAACGCCAAGGGTTTCTCTTTCGATTTCAGCTCATGGCCCATCAATACTAACTAAATACTAAAAAAAACAAAAAAAAAAACAAAAACTACCTACACCCGGTTCAAGCTAAACCCTTGAAAAAGAACTGTGGCCCAAAGAAAAACCAAAGTGGAGTTACTACACTACCTAAAAATAAAAAATCTTTTTGGTTTTTTTCTCTAGACTTACTTCCCTCAAGAAAATTGTCTAAAGGATCCGTCATCAGGAAGAGTCTCCGAATTCCATATTTTTTTTAGAGATTTTTTACGTCGACTTAGTCCCTCAAGAACCCCGTCGAGAGAGATCCATCGTCGGGACAAGTCAACTTACCTACTTTAAACTTACCTAAATTAACTATTACTCAAACCAGAAAAAAAAAATCAAGAAGAAAACATCAAACAATCAATTTGTCAAGAAGAAGAAAACCTCAAACAATCAATTTGTTACATGTACATACACACATTGAAGTATCCCCCACCCCACACTTAAAAGGTAGCCATGTCCTCATGGCGTAAAAAAATTAAGGAACAGTGAGGTAAAGGAACTTACCTGAAAGATCACTCCTGATCGGAGACGGTGTCTGGGTTCAGATTGCAAGCACGACCCAGAGCTCTCAGCCAGCCTAAGATTTTCTTCTTCGATTTCACCTACCAGTCAGCCACCGCGTCAACCCGGGTACCCAAGTCACTGACCAAGGTACGCAACCCAGCCACCTCCTATTCCAAAGCGGTGAACCGGGAAACCCGAGCAGCTCCAGAAGGTGCTGCAGTCCCAGATGGTGCTGCAGCTGCTGCAATTTGTTCATGGGCCTGTGGCTCGGCCTCCACGTCCTCCTGCTCAACCTCCTCATCCTCAGAGTCATCAGAGCCACTACTATCCTCACCACCTGCTGCCGCCGGCTCCTTACTAGTGGTTACCAACTTGCAGTCTTTTGGCACTATCCTATCCACCGCCAGATTTTCCGGCACCCGAGCTTCCCTGCAAAGTTTAGTAACCAATGACGGGAAAAAGAACCCATACCTTTTGACTGGACAGCGGATGAACATCTCCTCATGAATCACTTTGGCCACGTCGAAGTTGTGACCATTGATGAAGCACCAAATCAAAGCCGCGCGGGGGCCATTCACCTCCGTAGTGTTGGAGGACGGGATCAGACGGTTGTTGATAATATACAACCAGCACTTCCCTTCAAAAGTTAGCACCGAGGAGTGAAACTTCTTACCATACTTCACCCAGATAACCTCCTTTCCGGGTACACAGATTGTTTCAAAGAACGTCTCCCACTGCGTGTATTTTCTTCCATACATCTCATAAAAGTCTTCATACGGGTCCAGAGGAGGGGGCAGCTGGTACGTCATCCGTATAGCCTCAATAGAGGCATTCATCGCCTTTCTGCGCACCGTGACTACGCCATTGACATGCTTCTTCACATTGGCGTAAAATTCTCTAACAACCATTACATTGCCCTCGCCCGGCTCGTCAATGAAAGTTTGCAACCCCCGCCTCACCAGCTCAGTATACATGTGAGGGCAACCCAGCTGGACCGATCCTATATCAATTCCCCTTTCCGGTATCGGCTTTTTAGGGGCTTTATCCGCAAAGCGGTCATGGGCCTTGGCAGAGACAAACCTGCTACTATCAAAGGGGCGAGCAGGGGCTGACCCGCGCGCCCTGGACGAGCCAACTTGGCCGCTAGAAGAGGCACCTGTAGTGCGGCGTTTCCGAGATGGAGCCATAGTACCTGGAAAACGGGAGAACATTAGCACAGTCCAACATAAAATTGTGACGCAATGCGGTTACTCAGACTTCACACGCATACGTGGTCACAACTACACAATTACGTTCACTGAGGCCTTTACACAAACACCTTATGGGCGTAGAAGCTCACACCCCATTTCACACATGTGCCAACCTTAACACCACTACAATATCGTCCAAAATCATACACCAAGTGAAGCTACACTCCACCAATCTTACCACCCACAAACACTACAACCTATGTTACCAATTTTACTAATAAAAAAAACAACTACATAAATGCAAAACTAAAAAGACCACAAAATTCTGAAACAAAAGAAAGAAAAAGGAAAAATGGAACATGGAACTCATACCTGCAGTGATAGATTGTGGGGAGAAGAAAAGTAGAGGGGAATATGGCTTGAGACTTGGGGAAGTGAGGTTGGGAATTTTGAAGAGGATGGGAGTTGAAGAAAAGGGGAGTCTTTGAAGAAGAAGGAGGTTAGGGTTGGGGAGGTTCGTTTGATTTGGTTGAATGGGTGGGGGGATTCGGGATTGAAGAGGGGGGTTATTAGATGGGGGGGGAATTTAGGCTAAAGTAAAAAAATCAACATAAAAAAAATTAAAAAGAAACAACACAAAAACGCATCAGATTTGGGCGGGACTAGCGTGGTCGTAGCGCGGTACGAGCGCGGCCGCACTAGTCCAGGCAGAACACAAGGCGATATGCTCGGCCACTAGCGCGGTCGCGCTAGTAGCACGTTCAGTAGCGCGGGCGCGCTAGTATTTTCGAGCTGAGGCAGAACACTTGCCCATATGCGCGGCCACTAGCGCGGGCGCGCTCCTGGGCATGATTTTTTTTCATATTTTTCACTTGTTCTTACCACTTTCGATGAGCTTATCACCCGCCCATTGTCACCTGCATTGGTTAGTACTTCCCAAAACTCACAATTAACAACAACTACTATCGTTGGGTTGCCTCCCAACCTGCGCCTTAGTTAATGTCGTGGCACGATGATTACAACAATTCAATGGGTTGCCTCCCATGCAACGCCTGATTTAACGTCGCGACACGATGCAGGCGAGCGCATTTAAGGCTCACTCGACCTCTGAGGTTCCGTCAGGTGGATTTCTGACACTTACTTTGGTTCATTCATGCCTACATATAGCTTCAATCTTTGCCCATTGACTCTAAACGTGTGAGAGTCTTTCTCTGATGCAATTTCTACAGCCCCTAAAGGGAATACTTCGACCACTCAAAATGGACCAGACCATCGTGACTTAAGCTTACCCGGGAATAGCCTTAATCTTAAATTATAGAGCAATACCTTGTCCCCGGGGCTGAAATGTCGCTCGACAATGTTCTGGTCGTGCAATCTTTTCATTCTTTCCTTGTACAACCTTGTGCTCTCAAAAGCCAGATATCGGAACTCGTCAAGCTCATGCAATTCAGTGATTCTCGTTATGCCCGCAACCTCAATGTCTAGGTTCAGCTGTTTCAGTGCCCACCAAGCTTTATGTTCAAGTTCCACTGGCAAGTGGCAGGCCTTCCCGAACACCAACTTATATGGTGACATAACAATTGGTGTTTTAAAACCAGTTCTATAAGCCTAGAGTGCATCATCTAGCTTTTTCGCCCAATCAGTTCTTGTGGCGTTTACAGTCTTGGTCAATACACTCTTTATCTCTCTATTAGACACTTCCACCTGTCCACTGGTATGTGAGTGATAAGGTGTTGCCACCTTGTGGCGTACATCATACTTCGCTAGCAACTTCTCGAAGTCTCGATTACAGAAGTGGGTGCCTCCGTCATTGATAATCGCTCTCGGGGTCCCAAAACGGGTGAATATGTTCTTCTTCAAAATCCCACTACCACTCTTGCATCATTAGTAGGCAATGCTGCAGCTTCTACCCATTTGGACACATAATCCACAACAACAAGTATGTACTTATTGCCAAAGGAGCTGACGAAGGGTCCCATGAAGTCAATCCCCCAGACATCAAACACTTCCACCTCTTGAATCGGGTTCATGGGCATCTCATGGCGATTGGGAAATGTTCCCGGTTCGCTGACATTCATTGCAGCCCTTCACCCATTGGTGCGCATCTTTAAACATTGTTGGCCAAAAGAAGCCGGCCTCTAACACTTTCGCGGCTATCCTGACTCCTCCAAAATGCCCTCCATACGTCGATGCATGACATGCCTGTAAAACAGAAGATTGTTCTATCTCGGGGACGCACCTCCGGATCATATTGTCAACACATATTCGAAATAGGTAAGGTTCATCCCAATAATACATGTGGCAGTCACGAAAAAACTTTTTCTTTTGTATAGAGGAAAGGTCATATGGAACTATACCGCTGGCCAGGTAATTTGCGAAGTCTGCATACCATGGCACTTCCTCAAGACTAGTAGCGAGCAGTTGCTCGTCTGGAAAGTTTCCAGAATATCCTCAACCTCAACTGAGTTTTCAGCTCCCTCAAGTCATGATAGATGGTCAGCGACTTGGTTTATTGTACCCTTACGGTCATGAATTTCGAGGTCGAACTCTTGTAATAACAGCACCCAACGAATTAGGCGCGGTTTAGACTCCTTCTTCTCAATCAAGTACCTGAGAGCCGCATGATCAGTGTATACAATCACCTTAGAGCCAATCAGCTACGATCTGAATTTGTCGAAAGCAAACACCACAACCAATATCTCCTTCTCAGTCACAGTGTAGTTCAACTGGGCTCCACTCAGCGTTCTACTGGCATAGTAGATTGGATGTATTAGCTTGTCTTTCCGCTGTCCCAGCACTGCCCCCACTGCATAGTCACTGGCATCACACATGAGTTCAAATAGTTGCTCCCAGTCGGGGGCAACAATGATGGGTGTTGTGACCAACCTCTTTTTCAGCTCCTCGAATGCTACCCTGCAATCATCAAAAAACAAGAAGGGGTCATCTTTTTCTAACAACTTACAGAGAGGGTTGGCAATTTTTGAAAAGTCTCTTATGAATCTCCGGTAAAAACCGGCATGCCCGAGGAAGCTCCTGATTGCCTTGACTGAAGTTGGAGGTGGCAGCTTTGCTATCACATCAACTTTAGCGCGATCCACCTCGATTCCTTTACTTGACATCCGGTGCCCCAAGACTATGCCCTCTTGTACCATGAAATGGCACTTCTCCCAATTAAGAACCAGGTTAGTCTCAATACACCGTTTCAACGCACGAGTCAGATTTATAAGGCACTCATCGAATGAGTTCCCCACCACTGAGAAATCATCCATGAATACCTCCATTATGTCCTCTACCATGTCAGTGAATATGGCCATCATTCACTTTTGGAATGTGGCGGGTACATTGCATAGGCCAAATGGCATCCTCCGAAAGGCATAAATGCCATATGGGCAAGTGAAGGAGATCTTTTCTCTGTCCTCAGGTGCAATGGAGATTTGATTGTACCCTGAGTACCCATCCAGAAAACAGAAGTGAGACATCCCTGCCAATCTGTCTAGCATCTGATCAAAGAAGGGAAGTGGGAAGTGGTCTTTCCGGGTGGCCAGGTTTAACTTTCTGTAGTTCATGCAAATTCTCCAACCCGTGACGGTTCTCGTAGAGATCAGTTCATTGTTATCATTTTTAACCACCGTCATGCCACCCTTCTTAGGCACACATTGCACCGGGCTAACCCAGCTGCTGTCAGAGATTGGGAAAATAATTTCCGCATCCAACCACTTTATCACTTCTTTCTTCACCACTTCCTTCATGTTGGGGTTCAGCCTTCGTTGGTGTTCCCTGTAAGGTTTGTTTCCCTCTTCCAGCAGAATCTTATGCATTCAATAGGCGGGGCTGATCCCCTTAATGTCTGCCATGGTCCACCCAATGGCAGTCTTTCACTCCTTGAGTACCTGCAAGAGTTGTTGTGCTTGCACATCTAACAAACTAGATGAGATAATAACAGGTAATGTGGAGTTAGGTCAAAGGAAATCATACCTGAGATGGGCGGGCAGTGGCTTCAATTCCAGCTTTGGTGGTTCTTCAATGGATGGCTTGGCTGGAGGAGTTTCTCTGTTTTCTAAGTGTAGGGGCTCAAATTCAAGAGTTCTATCCCAGAACCCTCTGTCCTCTAAAGCCAATACCCATTCCGCTAGTTCTTCCCCATTCACCTCATCTAAATTTGTTAGACATGCAGCAAGAGGGTCTTCAATAGTTAACTTCTCATCATCAGCTTCTACAATCACATCCACGGCATCAATAAGAGAACAATTGGCGAATTCACTTGGTCGCCTCATAGATTTCTGCACATTGAATGTTATCTCTTCATCGTTCAGTCTCATCTTGAGCTCCCAGTCTCACAATCAATGAGAGCTCTCCTAGTGGCTAAGAACGGCCTTCCCAAAATTATGGGAATCTCTTCATCCACCTTGCAGTCTAGAATCACAAAGTCTGCAGGGAACACAAATTTCCCTACCTGAATCAACACATCATCCAAGATACCAGAAGGTCTTTTCACGGTCCTGTCAGCTAGCTGCAACAACATAGAAGTGGGTCTAGCTCTTCCAATACCCAACCTCTTATAGATCGCCAAGGGCATAAGATTTATGCTAGCCCCCAAATCACACAGTGCTTTGGCGAAAGCAAAATTACCAATGGTACATGGAATTGTGAAACTCCTTGGATCAGACAGCTTCTTAGCAATTGGTCTCGTCACCACCGCATTGCAGATCTGATTCAGTGTCACTGTGGCCAAGTCTTGGAAATTGAACTTTCGGGACATCAAGTCCTTCATCATTTTTGCATAACCAGGCATCTCCTTCAAAGCATCTATCAATGGAATATTTACCTGGATTTGTTTCAACATCTCCAAGAATTTCTTGTATTGTTCCTCTTTTCGGTACTTGGCCAGCCTCTGTGGGAATGGTGCGGAGGGTCTCTTCTTCCCAATGATCTGGGTATTTTCCTTTTCAGCTACCACCTCAACTACCGGTTCCCGGGCTGTCTCAGCTTCTTTCTCAGCCTCGATCTGTGTGTTATGTTCTTCCTGGCAGGCTGTACTGTCACCTCGGTCAGTTTCTTTGACTCATCTAGCTCAATGGGCACTGGTACAAGTGTTTCAGCCTGTCTGCTTTCTCGAGCCCTTTCTTGCTCCAAGTCTAAGTCTCTGCCATTACGTAGACTCACTGCCATCAGCTGCTTCGGGCCTTGATCTTTTGGATTTATTTGAGTGTCTGCAGGTAATGTCCCATGAAGACGATTGTTTAAAGACATCGAAATCTGGCCCATCTGCACTTCAATATTCTTGATAGCTGAATCATGTGCATCTACTATTTCACTGATTTTCGCATTAGACACAATAACCTGCTGCATCATTGCCTCGAGTCTAGCAAACCCATCTTCCTGCCGTCCACCATGCTGCTGTTGAGGAGGATGATACCCCTGCTGCTGATTTCGATTATTGTATCCCTGTGGCCTTTGATAAGGTGCCATATTATTGGGAGGTCTCATACCTCCCATGTTTCCATTGTTGAACTATGGCTGGACTGGCCTGTAAGGCTGATTTTGTTGGCCCCAATTTTGACCACCCTGTCATTGGCCTCCATAATTAGACACATAATTCATGTCTTCAGGGTAGTGATGATGATCACTTTCCGCATTCCACTGGTTACCGATTGGTTGACTAATGCAAGATGTGCATAAGCCCCCATTGGTAGTATCTACAATGTGTATCTGTTGCTTCTGCCCTGACTCTTCCACCTTTTTGGTGAGTATACTCATCCGTGTCATTAATGTGGCCATATTTTCAGCAAGACTGTTGGACGGATCCAGGGGCACTGAGTGAACCACGGGAGTGATAGGTGCGTTCCTGGTTGTCCACCCCGAATTCTGTGCCATCTTATCAAGCAGACTCTGGTCTTCCCTCCATGTTTTGCTCAAGAATGCTCCACTAGCTGAAGCATCAACATTACCCTTCACGCTATCTGACAATCCCATGTAAAACCGCTGCCCCAACATCAGATCTGGAATACCATGGTGTGGACATATAACTAGCATCCCTTTGGATCGTTCCCATGTTTCATGCAGTGTCTCCATTGGTCTCTGTTTAAAACTCAAAATTTTATCAATTTGTTGAGAAGTCTTGTTGGGTGGGTGGAACTTGTTCACGAATTACTTGACTAACTCCTCCAAGGTTGTTATGGAATTAATGGGGAGTGAGTTTAGCCAGGTCTGGGCAGCTCCTGTCACTGAGAATGGAAACAATAATAGCTTGATTGCTTCCTGAGTTACGTTGGGCTGCCTTTGAGTTTTGCAGATTGACAGGAAATTCTTCAAGTGTTGTTAAGGATCTTCGACCTGTGGCCCCGAAAATAGTCCCTTGTTTTGCAACAAGTGCAGCATGTTGTTCGTGATTTGAAACGATTCAGCCTGTATCTGTTGGACTAAAATCGCTTTGGCCAAGTTCTCTGCTGTGGGTTGTGCCCAGTCATATAGCGCAGCCTCTGGCACAAGAGGTGCTACTGGCGCTACCGGCGCAACTGGGTCTACTATGTGATCCCCCATGTCTGGTTCGAATTGTTCAGTTGCTTGTTGTTGTTTGTTTTTTCGGTTGGCCCAATTCGAGGCCTTGAATACTTTTTCGGGATCTGATAATGCTTCAAATACTTCACCAGTTCTCGATGAGTTTCTAGGCATGTACTTGTACAACAAAGTCAACAAACGTTAAAATTTCAATGTATAGATTGGGTATAGAGAAAACTGACTACACTACCAATTTTTGTATTTGTCAATTGTAATTGATAACACCGTTAATTCCCCGGCAACGACGCCAACATTTGATCTCGCCCAACTATGCCTTATAAAAAGGACACGCGGACGTTGTAAATATAATCTGAGTATTTAGCCCATAGTCGAACCCACAAGGAATTAACCTATCAATTACTCTCGTTAGACTTACGAAATTCTACGTAATCAATGTAGACATGTGATTTTTGACCCTCCCCAAGATTTTTTATATTTTAGCGTAAATATTTAGTTTAGGTTTAGTATCGCTCTCTTTACCTTATTTTATCTAAAAAAAAAATTATTACAAAAAATATTTTCCCTTATTCTAGCTAGTTGATATTTTATTTAGTTTTAATTTTGAAAAAAATACAAAAATAGTCTTGGCATTTTACTTTCCAAAAAAAAAAGATAAGAAGAAAAAGTTCAAAAATATTATACATTTTAGTATATATTGAGTAGTATTTAAATGTCATTAATATAGTAATTATGTGTCTTCTCTAAATATTTTTATTATCTTAAATATACTAGTATCTTTTTAAAGCTATTTTTAATTCTTCTTTAGAATAAAGAAAAGAAATGAAGAAAAAAAGAAACCCAAAAAGACA
The DNA here is from genome assembly GCF_001879085.1 of Nicotiana attenuata. Classification (NCBI taxonomy): domain Eukaryota; kingdom Viridiplantae; phylum Streptophyta; class Magnoliopsida; order Solanales; family Solanaceae; genus Nicotiana; species Nicotiana attenuata. The sequence continues at coordinate 386,010 of NW_017670878.1, read as the reverse complement.
TGGTCCAACCCAATTACCCTTAGCCCATTTTTCCAAACCCATTAGCCCAATTAAGTGCAAGATTTTATCCTAGCCATCTATTTCCTTCTAATCCAATGACCATCATCCTTCCCACCTCCATATAAAATACCTAATTATAAGAAACCCTACCCCACGTTTTTAATTTCTAGACCTAAGACCTAGAGCAAGACAACCACAAAAACGGCGAGCAAAAAAATAAATCGACAGGCTAATACAGTGTGGTTTCCATATCAACAACATTTTGGAAAAAGATCTGAAACGCATTCCAATAACAATGAATCCCCATTTTCGTTTCTTGGTTTGCTGAAAAAAGAACTCTGGATCATGACTTTGTTCCTTAAATAAGAATTTGTGTTCATTCTTCCAAAGTGTAAAAATTTTCCAAGAGAATTGGGTAATATTGCTGATAGAGTTACTAAATTATAGTTATAGGAGCTGCTACTGCATTAAAGTTTGGAAGCAATTGCCAAAACCATTCAGCGAAGCTGTTCTCGGCAAACAAACAGCTTTTTTTTTCAACCTCACCTCCGCTAGTTGGAATTGTCCAATTTTTCAGTTCGTCATACTTCTTGCCGTGGTTTTAATACTCACAAATATTTCGCCATTGTTACCCACTATTCGGTGCATTGCTGTTAATGTTTACTTTGCCGTAAGATCTTTTAAGAATGGATATGACGTATTCGATGGAATTTTCCGCTGTTATGCGGTGGTGATTGCGATTATTGTGGTTGTTGCTGAGATCGAGCGGGGATTTTTCATCAAGTTTTGGAAAGTTTTCCTGTACCGATTCGAAGTTCCGGTTTGTAATTTTGGGGTTTCAATCCAAGGATTGTGGCTTTGTTTAGCCCGGTTGATTTGCAATTTTCAGCTTTGATCATCAATAAAAGGTCAATCTCTTAATTTTCATTCTCATTTTCTTGTGTATAATAGCTTGGTGCGCGTGTTGGTTGATTTGTGATTCCACGTTGTTTGAATAGCATGCCTTAGTTTTCCTTTAAATTGTTTTAATTAATTTTTGTTTCGATTGTGATGCATGTAGTCTTGGGTTCTTGAATAGATGCTTTTAATCAGGTAGATGAAAAAATTAGAGTTGTTTCTTTCTTGGCAAGGAATAAAGTAGGCCATGAGTGGTGTTAAGTTAGAAGAATGTATAACTCTTTGGCCTCACAATAATCTCAAATTAGCTTTAGAAAATACTTATGAACAATCGTAGCTTGCATTAGGCGCGATTTAATACATCATCGTGATTGTGTACACGTTCGCGTGACATAATTACGATCCTAAAAATAAAATCGGAGTATGCGTTCGCGCAACTTTGACCAAAATTTCTTAATAATAATAAAGCGTTATTAATTGTGGACACGTTCGCGTGACATGATTTTTGACGCGCCAAACAAATGGGTACACGTACGCGTGACCCGTTTCAAGATAATTTTCTTAATTTAAAAGCGGTAAAAGATAATTGCACATAGGTCCTAAAAATGAGTAGTTGAACACTTAAGCCAAGTAGGATCAAAGCGACCGTGCTAGAACCACGGAACTCGGGAGTGCCTAACACCTTCTCCCAGGTTAACAGAATTCCTTACCCGGATTTCTGGTTCGCGGACTGTAATACAGAGTCAATCGTTTCCTCGATTCGGGATTTGAACCGGTGACTTGGGACACCATAAATCTCCCAAGTGGCGACTCTGAATTTTTAATAAAATGAATCCCATTTCGATTGTCCTTTAATTGGAAAAACTTCCTTTATTATATCCCTTCCGGGGGGTGTAGTAAAAAAGGAGGTGTGACAATCAACTTCCCAAACGTTCTGGATAACAATTGAGGATGTTTCTACTAACTAAGAATGAATGTAAACAAGCAACTGAAAACTAACTATGATTAAGTTGTAAACAATTAAGAGAAGGTTCTAAGGTTATGATTTCCCCCATTGATGGAATCCCTTCCGGTTATGTTTCACGTAGAATTGCCTAATCGTCTCTATCAATCATGAGCACTCTTATTACCGTAAATCTCTCCAGAGTAATCATGACAATTTACTAGACGCACTCTCCCGAGTTACGCTAGTTGGCTTTGTTTATTACAACTCACTTTAGATTGCACCCACGACTTCGTTATCCCTGATCCCGCCTTTAAACCCTCGGTTATTGATCCCTCGTATACTTTGGGAGTGGTGTTGTTCAACAATTACCTAAATATGCACTCTCTCCCGAGTTATGCACACTAAATAGGCACAACTAATTGAGGATCCTATCAATTAACTACAATAAGAACATAGTTGAACAAATAGAGATTAAACCGGGCAAACTATATTAACATAACAAGAAGTTCATCCTTCAATAGGTTCCATCAAAACCTTAGACTAGATATTTAGCTACTCATACTAGTGTTCATCATAACAATATTCAAATTCATCACAAATCGTAAAACACAAAAGGAAGAAAAGAAGAACTCGATGTTGAATTATCCTCCTTGCTTCTTGCCTCTCCTTGCCTTGAACTACTACAACAAACCCAGTTTGGTCCCAACAGGTGGGGTCTGGGGTCTCCTTGCCTTGAACTAAGCTATGAAAACCTTGATAATGATCCCTTGGGCGAGCTGGACCTTCTATAGGTTAAGTGGATTTACCCCCGAACTTCCAAATTTACCCCTGAAGTTTAATTTTCCGGAACTGGGCTAGCGCGGTCGCGCTAATGACCGCGCATATGGCCTATCATTCTGCCTCGACTTCCTGAGCTAGCGCGGTCACACTAGTGGACGCGTTAGTGGCCGCGCTAGTCCAGGTCTTCATTTCATCTCTGCTTTCTCTCGTCTTCCCCCGTACTCAGCTCCTAGGGGCTTTTCTTGCTTCAATTTAGCTCCAATTACAGTTTTAAGTCCTCATACATGCTACTCACTCATGCAACATGTGAAATTCACAATTAGAACCAATTTATCATTATTTAACTATATTATAACAGTGAAACATAATCAAGCTGGGGCGTAAACAGTCGCCAAATTACATGAATCTAGCCTATCATCATCAATTTTCTTTTCTCCTGATTCGATCCGTTTAGTGAGCTCCTCGAGCATTTTCATGATCGCGGGGTCAGTTCTTGATCTGTTATCGTTCGATTTGTTCGGTATAGGCTCGACCCTGTGAATCACTTCCTGTGATGCATCGAGTTTGATTCTGCTTGGCGCTCGATTTCGATTTTGAAGCTGCGCTATCGCAGCTTGCCGAGTCTTCAACATTCCAAATATCGTTCGAAGGCTAATCCCGCCTTCTTCACCACTTTGTGCGTTCTGGTCGGCTGCCCGGGCGTCTCTGCAGACGCTATTTTCAGGGTCGGCGCCTAAATTTCCATGAATCGCAACACGAGAATTGACATCGACTGGATCTACGGCCTGTGGTCCATCGGGATTGACGGGAGGTACTCCGTTTCCCGGGGCGACTATGTGCTCGTTTTCACCATGAAGTCCAAGGCCGGTATCTGTATGAGTAGGCACTGCTTGAGAGTATGACATGTTGATTCCTGAAATCAAAGATACTTACGAGAACAAGTATAAAAACAATGTGTGTTATGAGGATTAATACTAGGCAATCACTATTATCTTTAGCCCCACGGTGGGCGCCAAGCTGTTTACCCTAAAACTGGGATAAGATTAAACTTATAGTGTGGTTTTAAGGATATGTGATTTCACGTAATACCAATTTATAAACGTAAAGATAAGTGATGCAAGTTGACAGTAATATAAAGCAAACCAGCGTTCGGACAAAGCCCTCGAGCTCGAACACCCTCGAGCTAATTATGCAAGGATAGTTAAAGACACAATAAGCTGATCAATTGGAATGTAAGTTAAGAAATGTTATATTGCTTTTATATTCGTGAATGTAAGGTGTCTACAAATGAAGGGGACTCCTCTTTATATAGTAGAGGAATCCTAATTATGGTAGAATTATAATTACAGAAGTAAATCCCATGATTAGGCTAAACAATCGCCCTTGATTTGATCTGTTCCTGGATTTCCGCCGTGATCTTCGACCGGTTACGGATATCTCGCCTTTCCGTTATTGCGCTTCGCTCGAAGTCTTTCATATGTGGTCTCGATCGCTGTTGGCCTCGATCTCGACGAGCACCTCGATTCTCGAGCTTGATACTTTATCTTTGTGTTCTGGCCTGATCCATTACGAGATCGACCATCGACGTGATTCCCTGGTCTCGATTAAACTGCAAAATCAGACAAGCTCTATTTTAACCGTATACAGAATGAAATCATTCAAAACCACTCAATAACGGGTTCATCAAAACCCTGGTACAAAAAGTTCTGCTACACCATCCTACCAAAACAAAAGAAGAAGAAGAAGAAAAGAAATCCAACATAATAAACAAGATAAAATCCATTAAAAAAAACAAAGTTCAAGATAAATCTCTCAATCGTACGTTAAAGAGCAGATTTAGCACTTCTCCGAGCTTGCCTGTACGATGGAATCTCTTCTTTTTAAGTCGAGAATGGACCCTTTCTATCCCATTTTATAGGCACTGTTTATTATTCGATCAATTAATTCCAATTAGATCTAGATGACCACTTATATATAAAATCAAATACGATCAAAGGATGTGGTGCATCGGATGAGGTTACTCCTCCCTTAATTAGAGGTCTTTGGTTCGAACCCTAGGTATGAAAAAATTCTTGTTAGGGAGTGTTATCTCCGAATGGAGCCCTACCTGGCGTTAATCCGGATATGATCGGACTTCAATGCGGATACCGAATACCTAGTGGAAAACCAAAAATAAAATAAAAATACCCTTGTAACAAAGTGTCCCATAAGCCTTCGAGGGGTATAGTCAAGTAAGAATACAATGATAATAATCAATTATAATAAATTTGAACTTCAATATAGAGTGAATTCTTTTCATTTGCGCATATTCTATAGGAATTAAATATATATGATAAAATAATATATGAACTGAATCTTTCGATCTTAGGCAGTTATTTTTGATGTCTTAATGCAGTGGATAATATGAAGTTCATAACAAAGATGAGTTTTTGGGTTCTATATTCAGTCATCAAATCTATTGCATAAAGATTGTTTCCTTGTTTATCCTCATAAATAACAAAAAGGAAAAAAGGTCCTTAGTGTAAATTTTATTTTCCTTTATGTGTATTTATAAGAAAGTAAAGAGATTAAGATGTAACAATAATAAGTTACATTTTGTTTCAAAAAGATTAAAAATATAATATTAAAAGATAAAATAAAGTTTGTAATTAAGAAAGGCGACTTTAGAGGCGCAAATACCCTTCCATAAAAACAATAAAAGAAATTAGAAAAAGCTTCGAATTGAAATCTACATCTTTTTTAGCCCGTATTTATTTTCTTCCTTTCCGAATTTGCTTAAAAGAAACACAATCGGAGTACAATTTACCAAAAGAACGATAATTTCCCGCCTAAATTTCGCACCAAAAAGTCACTGGTTCTCCCGAAGCTTCTAGAACCATCCGTGGTATTCCGAGAAAAAGATCGCCGATTTGCTATCTGTTCGGCAACAATGGGAGATGTGAAGAAATGGAGCGTGACGTACACGAAGCATCTCAAGCAGAAGCGAAAAGTTTATCACGATGGCTTCTTAGAGCTTCAATCCTCAAACCACAAGGTAGATTTTCATATATAGGTATTCCATTTTCTCCATTTGCTAGTTTATGCAGCTCGAAATATCATGTTTCAAGTGATTTGAAGAAAAAAAACGTAAATTAGTTTAGGTGTTAATAGATGATTCAATTTGACTTGAGATCAGGAGGCTGATTTAGGATTTGAAGTTAGTGAATGCGATTAGCACTGTGCTTACTGCTCCTTTCTGACTATGAGTCTGGGCTTAGTATATATTCATACATACACATATTATATGTATGTGTGTGTGTGTGCGCATAGGCTGATCCACGATTTAAGATTGATAGGTTCAACCTTTAACGTTTTTAGCATTGAACCCATTATATTTTCAAAATTATAGATTTAGACTTTAGATATAGTATTTGTTGCATTTTAGTGAAGTTTTACATATAAATTTATGTTCAACATCAATTGTACAGGGTTCAGATGAACCCGGGTGTCGGAAGGTTACATCCGACCTTGTATGTGTGTATGTGTGTGGGGGCTTGGTGCACATACATATATACATACATGCATAGTGTGTGTGTATGTGTGTGATCCTGTGTATATACATATGGGCTCGGTACAGATACATACATATATATAAGTCTGTATGTATGTATATATGCATGTTTATGTGTGTGTGTGTGAGAGAGAGAAATGAGAGAGAGAGATTTCATTGACGAGCTTAAATTATGTGCAATTTCAATTCCATATACTGTTTTATGCACGTTTAATTCAAATTGATTTCTAATCTTAAGGTAGAAGGCTTGCAGTCAAGCAAACTCTTGTTAACTTGTGCAGTTTTATCTAGAGATTTATGGGTCAATCTTCATAGACATTAGCAGCATGAGGATATGTACAACTTTTATGAGCTGCTTGTAAATAAAACCTCAGTAAGATAATGCCAGCCTCTCTAGCAAGGCAGATCCAATAAGCAGTGGGTGCATAATCGTTATAGAGCATGTCCTGTATAAGCTGTGTGAGTTCTGTTAGTGCGGCTATCAAGGAGTCCACTGATACACAAACAGAAATGTTTGGAAGGGGGTTTGCGGGCTAGTTTTGACTGTTGAATAGAAAGGGCTTTCATGTTCTGCTGTAAATACATCCTCAAGAAATTATGTATAACATCAAAATATTCTGGTTCTTTACAGGCCATGCTCTATGATGATTGTGAGAAGCTGTTAGGCATCAAGATTTTGAAGAACGATGAAGATGTCAAAACAGGCGAAACACTGCCATTTGATTCTTACCTTGTTGATCTTGGTGATCCTCACGGCGATTACAAACCTATACCCAAATTAAATATTAAACTGATGAATAAGAAAGTTCCAGTGGAATCTGGGCTACTGCATTCTGGGAAAAGCTCAGCTGCTGTTGGTATCACTCAATTTTCTTTCTTTTGTTCTTGGCAGTTGTTTGTAATTTGATGTTGTTCTTCCTTTTTGTAGTTTGCACATGATTATTATTTTTCTTCTTTTGTTTTCAGATAATAGGAAATCTAATCTGGGGAAAAGGAAAGCAACAACAAGTAATCTAAGCCCATCACAAAAGATTATTAGAGGTTTGTCAGAAGATTCCTGTCCTGCTTTTTCCGTGAAGTACAGTAATGGGTTGTTTTTTCTTGCTTTTGTTAGAGGTTCTGACATTATGGAATTCACCGCATGAATTCATGAGGGACTGTACAAAGATATGATGTCCGTTGGTTGAGTCTCTGATTGTGAGATTATGGTCCTTATGGGTCTAATATGAGTCTGAAAGTTCAAGCGAACCTTTAGTAACCTAATTATCTCTTTTGTCTGTTACTGTTACGAGGGTGAAATATATCAATAACTAATTTCAACTTGCAGAATTTAAGAAAAGTGAAGCTAGCAAATATGGTTCTTCTCCAGGTTCTCTCGATACAACAAAGTCAAGCACAGAAGGTAGATAAGTTCTTTTTGCAGCAACTATATTTATTACTTTTATGCATTTTATTGTAAATAATTGTCTTGTTTCAAGTTTAGAAGCTTCTATATTTTTACTGCATCTAGTCTAAATTTAGTAGATCTAATTTATCTTTTGGTTCATCCAATTTCCTGAACTGAACTGCATAAACGCTTTCAAAGCATTTCTCTAGTACTTTCTCTTGGTACACCCACTGCCCGTGGAAGTAAGAGGACATTTGGAGCTATAATGGCAAAACAAGAAAATCACTTTAGAGTGGTTCTTTTGTTCACTTTATCATCTTATGGTCACTCTTCATAATCTTATGTTCACTCTTTCAGAAGGGCTGCATCCCACCCATTTCATTTTCAAACCATTGCATTGATGGATGTTTTTTGCGGCCAAATGCACACGCAAGTATACGCGGTCAAGTAATAAAGTGATTAAAAGTCAGATGTCGAACCCACGAGGACTTGTGATTAACTATTAACTAAATTAGACTATCCTAACTATCTAAACAAGAATTAAACCTAGAAGTATTTTGATTCTAAACTAATCAAAATAAAGAAAAACAAATAGTAAACTCTGAACAAATGGATAGTAGATTTTTATGTTATCAATGCGATGAAAACGATCTAGGGTTATGGGCTATCTAACAATCATATTGTATTCTTCAATTGAATTGACTAATTAATTTATCTGGTTTATTGGTTGACAGGGTTAATATTGCTCATAAGAATCTGTCAAGTTCTTACTCGCCTATTCAAGCTAACCTAACGCCTATATGTCTATGGAGTTAGAATCAACAAGAACGCATTTATAATTCCTGTAAATCAACCAAGCAAGGCAATTAGGTATATGTCTATCCTAACCGCGAATCCGTTCCCCGATGCCCAGGTTCAAGAACTTGCTTTACTCAAACCTATATGCAATGTAGAATTCCCACTTTCGAGTTCAATTCTAGATTCGTAGATAGTATTCAATTGGTGATCAAACAATTAAATAATTAAGCACAAGATTGAATAAATAAACCAATATGATAAATCAAGAAGGCAAAGCCAATATCCGAATAACAATAGTCATGAAAGAACCATGACCCTAGAACGTGAAGTTTAGTTCCACATAGACATGGTAGCAAAACAACAAATCATACAAAGAAACATAAAAATTACTAAATTTGATGGAAGAAAGATGGAATCTGATGAACTCCGGCCTCCACGACGGCTCCGTGCTCCCCCTCCGTCTAAAATTGGGTCTCTCCCTTAAAAATGGTGTTTAATGACTATTTATATGTGTAGGGTAAAGACCTAGACGTAATAACCAAGTCCAAAACCAAATAGGACACAAAATAGGCTTAAAAAACCCGGAATATGCTCGCTACAGCCTCGCGTCGCGAGGCAAAACGCACACCCCCATCTCGCGTTACTCCTGGCGTCGCACGCTCAACCGCGCGCTATGAGTCTCGCGCCGCCTGCTCTATCGCAAGCAGTGAATCTCGCGTAGCCTGACTGCTTCCTCAATTCAATTCAATTCTGCTGCCTAACTCTTCAAATTCACGTCTTTTCTTCTTTTTCAAAAATCCTTTGCATTATTTCATTTTGTCTTCTTTTGTTTTTGGTTCTTTTTTTGTCTTCTTTTTTGATTTGTCTCTTTTATAATATTGTTTTAGAGCATGAATTACACATTCAATATTTACTTTGCTCCAATTTCATCTCCAATGTACCTACACATAAAATAAACTCAATTAAGCACAAATTAGTATAGTTTAGCATTAAATCACCAAAATGGAAGATAAGTAATGCACTAAAAATATGCAATTCTAGCCAAACATCAATGAATCTTTATGTACCTGCACACAACCAGTCTTCATAGAGACACATTCTTTTGTAAAGAGATGAGCTTGTTCATCTTTTCATTGGGTTATGAAGAGGTCGGATTCTATGTTCCTCTCCTTCATGTGTTCACCTTTTGGATTTTGAGATACAGAGAGATGTTGGTGAGACTCCTCTCTCTCTCCCCCCTCCCACCTCTAGGTGATTTTATTTTAAAAATTGCAGTAGAGTCATCCAACCTTGAGGTGTTTTATTGAGGTGTAACATATTCTTAACACAAGTCCTTTCTCATATCTGAACTATAATCTGGACCAATCTCTATCCACAAATTACTATTAAAAGATTCTATCATCTTCTTCTCTTAGTTAAATAAACCAGCTAAATAGAGATGATAATGCAAGTGCTGCTGGCTATCATGTTTCCACTACTGTATTTGAAAAATCAGTTCTCCTAGATTGCATTTCCTCTCCATTTTCTGTATTTTGTGAGAATGAATTTCTATTTTGATTGTTAATTCAGAATGGCAGGTATTGTACACCACACAAATAACTCAAAAGGCGAAGACGTTCCATGATGGGTATTTGCGACTTGTGATGTCTGGCTCACATGGCAAGCAGGTTGCTTTCTGCATTATTTCTTGTCTAATTTGCATGGGAAACACTTTCACTGTTCAGCATCATCTTGTCATTAACATCTGTGTGCTTGGACCTTCTCAAAGTATGATTTTGCTCCATTTTTTTTTTGTCTAATCTAAAATCTGTGTTAGAATTATATCACCAACCTTACTCTCCCCCTCCCCAGGCCAAATCAAAAAGCTTGCTGTTGCTTGCGTATGAGTGCAATATAAAAAATTAACCTGTTGAGCCAATGTAATTCCTTTATACAGTCATGCTAATGCAAGAATCAATGCTGTATTCTGAATATTTGAGAACTTACTAGCTTACACGTATTGATAGCAACACTGGAAATTGCCTCCGTATCTCTGGAGAGTTTCAACTTTGAAGGTGAATATGACCTCACACTTCATACTTCTGGTCAAGGCATGAATTAGAAGAATAACATTTTTGATCTTTAACGAAAATTTATTACTCCTATCTGTTCACTTTTGAACTTCCAATAAGGAGGCATGCCAAGAGCCAAGAAGGTATTGCCAGGGAACTAGATGTGGAACAAAAGGAAGGGGGAATGAGAAAGAGAAGAATAATATATGTTAGAGCCGGCTGTTATGAGGAGGTTACAAAGAAGACAAGTTTGAGCTAAAATATGAAGGATAATAAACAAGCAGTAGAGCATCTCCTTTATGTTTTCATGTTCTGTTGTCCCAAAGTCTCACACGTTAATCTCACAACTCTCAGACCTGAAGCCAGGCTAAGTAAGTTGCTTTCAGCAGCTTGGATGCATCTAATTCTTAAGATTGAAAACATTGATTTCCATACTAGCTTATCTGAACGGTAGCTGTAAAACTTTTGTGAAGAACATGTCTTTTTTTTTCTTTTTCTAAAGCATGGTTATGCTCAATATTATGTCCTTATATTGCTGATTTCTCGTTTGAATAAAAAGTTTTGCTGATTGTTTCCAGATCATGCTGTATGATGCAACCAGGAGACTCCTAGATAATAGGTTTCTGAAAAAGGATGAAAGTATCATGTCTGGCCAATCGGTAACATTTGATGGTCACTTAGTGGAGATAGGAGAATCTGAGGAAGATCAAAGGCCTCCAAAGGACATTAGACCTCAAGGAAAGCATATCACAGAACTTGGAAAAAGAGAGCCAGTACACGGGGATGTCGGTGTCCATAACAATTTTCCAGCTGGTTGTCTAAATAAAATTCAGTTAGGTAAAGATCGTATTATAGCATTTGATGCTTGTATAGGAAGTCTTCCTTACAATATATGATTCTTTTTTGTTTATGACTATCTAGTTTGTCACGACCTATTATATTGGACTTACAAATGAAGAAGGTCTTGTTTGGTTGGGCCTTAAAATTTCACAAAATAATGCAATGTTTGGTTTGCAGCGTTAAACTTTGGTGTAATCTTTGCTTCACCAGTGAAATGCTTGGTTTTCAGTACAAAACTTATGCAACATGTTTAAACTCTGCATTGCTAATATTGGCATTAACTTATGCGGGAATGTTTGCATTATTTATGTGGGATAAAATGTGAAATAAGAATATGTTCATAGCAATAGCTGGATAAGAGCATCTAATGACAAAAATGCCATTAAAATAGGCAATTCTGCACAACAATCCCTATAATATTACTATCATATGACAATAACTACAGTATCTTTCACTGCATAACAACTCTTATATTGTTATTCACTGGATTACTGGTCCATGAATCAAACAACCCTAAAGGTTTTGCAATGTGGTAACAATCCTAATTTCATTTGTAACATACTTATATCTTTGTGACTTACAAAACAGGAATTGTCAATCATTGTTCTAAGCTCATATCTTGGTCTCATGTTCTATTTCTCTAACACTCCTTTGCTTTTGTTAATGGGCGTACCCTTTGTTATTAAATTGAATTTTCAGAAATTCTTTGTGGGATAGAAGCTGTTCAGGAGTACTTTGTAAAATGCTGTATATTGCTTTGTCAGGTGGTTTAGGGTCGTGTCATCCTTAACCTAAAAGATTTTGAATAATCAAGTAGAACTAACTACTCTCAACTCTGAAGATCTGAAGCTTTTCATGTGAATCTAATTATTTCAAGTGACCTTCAAGTTAAAAAACACATGTAAATGGTAGGAAAGCTATGCGGATTCTTCTACACTGACAAGTTCGGGGAACCTTTTTCCTCCATATTTTCTAGCAATTGCTTCTGAATTTCCTGCACAAATTTGAAATTTCATGTCGTCAGTTTTGGATAAGCCAGGTTATGTGAATCTAGATTGTGTTTCCGAAGTTTTTTTTTGTATGTCTGGAATTTGACAATCATGGTTCACTCGTTAGGCCTTTGTAACAAGTTGTCCACCATCTTAAAATGGAGTTATTATGAATCTCAAGCTAACCTTTATTAATCTTTCTCATGGCTTTTGTCTGTTACTGTTCTGGGGGTGAAGTATAGCAATTACAACTTTCAACTTGCAGAGTTCAAGAAGAGTGAAGTTCGCAAATATAGTTCTTCACCGGGTTCCCTTGACATGACAAAGTCAATCACAGAAGGTAGGAACGTACTTTTGCAGCAACTTTGCTAACTTTTATTTTTGTGCATTTATTGTAAATTATTTTCATGTTTCTAGTTTAATTTTGTTTGTATTTTTACTCCCTCTAGTCCAAATTTAGTAGGCCTAATTTCTCTTTTTGTATCCAACTTCCTAAACTGAATTGTAGAACCTCTTTCTAATTGTGCATTGTCTTCAGCATTTTCCCATTACTTTTTCTTGGTTCACTTGCTACCTGTGGAAGTAAGAGGACATCTGAAGCTTGATAAGTTGCAATTACCATCTCACAAAAGTAAAGCAAAACAAGAAAGTCACATCAGCATGGTCTTTTGTTATCTTTAAAATCTTATGTTCACTCTTTGAGAAGGGCTACGGCCCTCCCATTTCATTTTCAACCGTTGCATAGTGGATATTCCTTCATGCACCCAAACATAACTGATCTTCTTAGAGACTCATCTAGTAAAAAGATGAGGTTGTTCATCTTTTCATTAGGTTATGAAGAGGTCGGATTCTAGGTTCATCTCCTTCATGTATTTATTTTTTGGGTTTTGAGAATATACAGGGGGGCGTTTGTCAAACCCCTCACTGCCTCTAGATGGATTTATAAGAATTGCAGTAAAGTAATTCAACCTTAAATTGCTTTGTCGTGGTGTTACATATTTTTAACAAAATCCATGCTTTCTCATATCTGAACTACAATTTGAACAGATCTCTAACACAGACTACTACTAGAAATGTAAGAGTACCTTTTTTCCTACAATGCGCTCTAGTCAAATGAAAACCGATTAAATTGAGATGATAAGACAAGTAAGCTGGCTATCATGTTTCCGTTAGTGGATTTGAAAGATCAGTTTTCACAGATTGCATTTCTTGACATCTCTATGTATTTTCTGAGAATGATTTCTACTTTATTTCTAAATTCAGAATGGCAGGTACTGTACACCACACAAATAACTCAAAAGGCAAAGAAGTTCCATGATGGGATTTTGCGACTGGTGATGTCTGGCTCACATGGCAAGCAGGTTGGTTTCTGCAATTATTTCTTGTTTAACTTATAAATAGTCATCTTCTTCCACTGTTCAGCCTCAGCTTGTCATTAACAATTGTGAGCTTGGACCTTCTCTAACTATGATGTTGATCCTTTCTTTTTGTCTAATTTTACTGTGTTTGAACTGCATCACCTACCTAATCTGCTCCCTCCCCAGGCCAAAATCAAAAAGCTTGCTGTTGCCTGCTTATGAGAGAAATATAAAAGATTAACCGGTTTAAGCCAATGTAATTCCTTTGTAAGTCTTGCTAGCACAAGAGCCAGGGCTGCATGCTGAATTTGAGAACTTATTTAGCTTACAGCTATTGATAGCAACATCAGATTTAGTCTCTGTGGCTCTGGATAGTTTAAACTCGGATGGTGAATATGACCTTATGTTCATACTTCTCATCAGGCATGCATTGGAAGGGAAACTTTGTTTGTAATCTTTACCAAGAATTTATTATCTGTCAACTTTTGAACTTCCAAAGAGGGCACATACCGAGAGCCAAGAAGGTATTGCTAGGGAATTAGGGGTGGAGCAAGAGAAGGGGCAATGAGAAAGAGAAGAATAATAGATTTTAGAGCCCATTGTAATAGGGAGGCAGCTACCTTTGAGCTAAAATATGAAGAATAGTAAATCAGCAGTAAAGCATCTCTTTTCTGTTTTCATATTCTTTTGACCCAACACATGTTAACACATAACTCTCCGGCCCAACGCCTAAGTAAGTAGCTTTCAGCAGCTAGGATGCATCATGTTCTTAAGATTGAAGACATTGGTTTCTATGCTTAGCTTATATGAACGGTAGCCGTACAACTTTTGTGAAAGAACAGTCCTTATCTTTTTTTAAGTATTCAAATAAAGTGCATAGTTATGCTAAATATTATGTCCATATATTGTTGGCTTCTTGCTTGATAAAAAGTTTTGCTGATTGTTTCCAGATCATGCTGTATGATGCGACCAGGAGACTCCTAGTTAGCAGGTTTCTGAAAAAGAATGAGAGCATCAATTCTGGTGAATCGGTAACATTTGATGGTTACTTGGTGGATATTGGAGAATGTGAGGGAGACGAAAAGCCTCTAAAGGATATTAGCCCTCGAGAAAAGCATATCAAGGAACTTGGAAAAAGAGGACCGGTACACGGGGAAGTTGCTGTCCTCAATAAGTTGCTTGCTGGTACGCCTGACTTTGCCTAAATAAAACTCTAGTGTGGTAACGATAGTATTATGGTACTTGATGCTCTTGTAGGAAGTCCACCTTACCATATATGATATTTTTAAATTTTTTTTTATGACTATCCAGTTTGTCACGTCCTTTAATCTTGGACTTATAACTGATGAGCTTGTTGGGTTGGCCCGTAAAATTCCACATAATTATACAATGTTTAGTTTGCAACACAAAACTTTGCATTACTAGTATAATTTTTGCATAACGAACGATATGTTTGATTTTTCGTATAAAACTCTGCATGATGCAACGTGTTGTTTTTGTAACTAAATTTTGCATTAACCGCCACAATTTATTTGAGAATTTATGTATTGTTCTATGTTGGTTAGAACATGAAATAAGAATATGCATGTTTGCAATCTCTGGATAAGAGAATCTAAAGACAAAAATGCCATTAATGTAGGTGATTCCCTCATAAATATCCCTCTAGTATTACTTATCATATACCAATCCATTATTATTTAAGACATAACAATTCTTACATTATTATTCATTGAATAACTAGTCCATGAATCAAATGACCCCTTAGGTTTTTGCAGTTTGGGATCCTAAAATTCATCTATAACATCTATATAGCTCTGTGGCTGAATTACCAAATCATTCTTCTAAGCTGATATAGCTTTGTGGCTTAGAACTTCAAATCAGGAATAACCAATATTATTTTAAGCTCATAACCTCTGTCGGCTAGTTATTGGGCATCCTCTCGGACTTGTTCATAAACTACTATTATTGTACTTCGATTACAGAATGGGATGCCATGTATACAACTCAGATAACTCAGAAGGCAAAAATGTACAATAATGGAATCCTTAGACTTTCATCCTGTGGTTCCTACCAATCTCAGGTTAGTTCTATGTCCATCCATTCCATGCTACTGTAGTTCAGTTCATCGTTGTCGAGTTTGCCAAGGATTTGGTTGATAGACATGATTGTGCTTATCTTAGCAGTTTATCTGCCTAGTATTTCTATGATTGCAAAGATTTTCGGAAGCTAATCATTCAGGTATTTAGATGTTTGCATCAATAATTGATTCAGACTTTCAACATTAACTGACTGGCTTTGTTTTGATTTTCCTAATTTGGATTATTCCAAATTTTTTAGTTGGTGATATTACAGATCTCAAACTTATGATTTAGTTCTAACATAAACTCACTCCATAAACAAGTCAGGTTACTCTACTTACAGAAGAAGGGAACATACTATGCCGAAAGTTCCTCAAGTTATCAGAACATGTCACAACTGGAACTACATTGAATCTGTCAAATTATTTGGTTGAAGTTGGTGACATGAGGACAAGTCCAGAAGGTAATTTCTACACCACATGGCTAATATTCCTGCTTTCTTCAATCAGTAAGGTAAGATTGATCATTTAGCTATCACATGCTTTCGCTGTCTTGACATAAGCTTAGTTTGAGAAGTTCTAAATGCTCTTATGGACTTTCATTATGTGCAGGAAAACCTCAAACTGGTGCTTCTTCCCGAGAGCATGCACAATCTGATTTTAAAATATCTGGACTCAACAATATCAAATTAAGTAGGAGAATCTCCTCTGACAAGCCACTTCCTAATAGTAAGCCTGTTGGCAATTTAGTGTATAGCATAACGTTTGATCTCTAGAAACAAGACAGTCTTGCCTTTCCTTTCCTTAGTTCATCTTTATGTGCACTTTTGTTTTGTTTGTTCCATCAAAATTTCTTGCTTTTAACAAGTATATAAATCCAGATATATTTCGCCCCTCTAGTTTTTATAGCCTGTCGTAACGTAGCATCACACACGACTACAGCATCACAAAGAAGTATTAGCACTCATGATCTTACTTCCTACATCCAGAACCTTCATTACGTTTCACTTTTCCTGCTCCCAATTGGTATTGCTTAGCAGGTGAACCTCAAAATGGAGCTTTTTCGGTGGAACATATGGACTCAAAGACCGCAAGCTGTTCTGTTGACAAAACAATGAGTTGTAGGATTTCCAGAACAAACTCTGTTCGTGCAGGTAAGCTGTCCGCCTTTTCCTTATTTAAGCAGCAGAATTTTACTTTTCTCCAGACGATCTTGTCGAGATCATTCAATTGTGACTTCCATTCGTTGTTCGTAATCAGTGGAACTCTTAACTCTTAATTAAGACAATAAATTTTAATATTTCAGCCATATTGAGTTGTATGTGTCACTGTACTTAGGCTGGAACAAAAGAGGCTTTCAAAGGCTAAACCTATGCAGAACTTCTGAAGGCTCTTGGTTTTGTTCCTTCACCAACTCAACAAGAACCTGTACTCGAGTTTGTGGAAATAGATTTTGTTTTAAAGCTGCTGAGCCTCCTTACCTAAGATAAGGCATAGATTAGTTTCTGAAAATCTAACAGTACACGTGGGGAACTGGCTAATTGTTCGCATAACTTTAGAAGTGTTTTTTCTATTCGAAAATGTGGACATGCAGGTTACAAGAAAATTCATTACGATTTCTAAAATAAGTTCTCTAATTTCTTTCAGTTACGTCTGCTTCTGTTCCGTTAGCCTTAGTCGTTCAGTCAAAAACCGTACATATGCCCCTTTCTAATCGTCCTATCATTCGATAAGTGAAGAAAACAGAATGAAATGTTAAACCACATATGGGTTTAGGACAAAAGTAGGAGAGAGACGGAGCAAACAAAGAAACACGAACAAGATGAGCAAAAAGGAATGTGGGGGTAAAAAGTGGCAGTGAAGTTAAAAACATTACTGTCTAAATCATATGTGATGTTTGATTGGGGTAAAAAAGGAATGGTGGGACGGGGAAAGAAAATAAGGATTACCAATTGTTTCTCTCGTTGGTTAAGGATGTAAAAGTGGAGAGATGTGAAATTTGGATACTTCGAAGAAAAATTGTAGGGATTGAATTTCTGGACACTTAGAAATACAAGTGCAGGGGTTTGAATCCGTTATATTAGCTTTTTTATTGGATGGAAGGAGGAAGCTTCTCTCTTTTACTTCCTTTAAGTCGCATCGGCAAACTGCAATGTATTGCTTTTCACTATGCAAGTCATAAGGTTATTTCACGGAACAAATTTGATAGGATGTTGTCAAAATGTAACAACAAAGCTGATTTCCCTCCTTAAACTAAGGATAGATAAGTATAATCAGATATGACATGCTATCTTTCTTCTTATGCAAATGAACATGTTAAAGATAATACTCTGTTTTAGCTTCAACAAAAGCCAGGCAAATGGTTTTTCCTTCCAGTGTTGTATGTTTGTATTGTTGAAACCAGGGGCGAAGCCACATTGTCCTAAGAGTGGTCAATTAACCACACTTTGTCAAAAAATTACATTGTGTATATAGGTAAAATATTAGGTTTTAGAGGTATATAACATATATTGAACACCCTTTGTTAGTGAATTTTTTCACTTCTTTCAAGTTTGGACACCGTTGGGGAAATTCCTGGCTTCGCCACTGGTTGAAACTATATGACTTTCATCGATTTTCTTGGGAATGGGGCTGCCTTTGGCTTAATGTTAGTGTATGAGGCCACTTAGCTTGATTTGTAATTCAGCCATTGATTTCCAAGTCCATAATTTGTGAAGATAAATATCAAGGACTGCAAATGCTGTACATCAAGTTAGTTAAACTTGGAATTACACGAAACTTTAGTTTTCTTCTTCTTTTTGGCAATGTAAGGTTCATAGAGTTTTCTTTTCGCTAATCTAGTCAATTGCTAAATATATCTGTTAATTTCTGATGCTATTTCCCTCATGACAGCCCATGAAATCTTGTCCATTCTTAAAAAACCTATCACTTCGAAAGGTGCTGGCACAGTAAGGGACATCACATTTGCAGAGGAAAGCCAAGTATTGCAGTCATCAAGTCTTGTTTGCAGTGACATTAAGAGTCAAACAGAGGAACATCTCTTGCAAGACTTGAATGTTAAAGGTAGTTCAGCACTGCATAGGGAAGAACAAACCATGACGCATAACAGTGGCAGGAACATTTCAGAAATAAAAGTTACTGATGCATCCCATTTGGATGACATTTCCCAGCCATCGGATTGCACCGGCCAAAGAGTATCTCATACTCAGTCATTAAGCTTGTCTACAGTGTATGTATTGACTTCATGCCATGAATAAAAAATGATTACATAACTGCTAAGCACACTTCCATTTGTCAGCTTTATCTGTTGGCTTATTGGGTAAAACATACCTAAACGTTGCTTATATATGTGAGTATTCTTTGACTGTTTTAACTAGTATTTGGCAAATTATATTTGGTTTGAATTAATTCTTTCCAGATTAGGAGAGATGGATATATGCTTGCGTGATGTAGAATGCACTGTCACAGAGAGGTCTCCAACTGCAAAGCTGAAGCATTTGGTTATTCCTGAGTCAGACTCTAAGATTCAAGCAGTTGAAATACTCTGCCACGACAGGTCTAATAAAATTTCTGAAATTGAGGATGCATCTGAATCTGTCTCCCAGCAAGGCAAGCATCCTCTAGAACACATACCAGCATACCAATATTGCTATTAACTACATTTATGTCATTTGCTTCTACTTGTGCAGATAATCCTAGTGGCTCAGTGCCTCCATTAACTGATGTCTGGACTCATGCATCCAACAAGGTAAGACATTAATCTCTATTTCTCTTTTGAGCTTTCAGCTTATATTATGATATCACCCACCCTCATATGGTGAATGTATTGAGTCAAATATGAAGAGGAAAACGTTGTTTCCTTCTCCCATGTAACAAAGGTGCAGCAACGACGACAACATACCCAGTGTAATCCCACGAGTGGAGGGATGGAAGGAGAAAAAAGAAAAAAAGAAGCCAAGAGGGAATAGGGGATGAATACTAGGGGGAAGTAAAGGGTTTCTGGAAACCAAGCAGGGAGAGCAACATTGAAGTTAGAAATTCTTTATGGAAGTTATTATGAAAATTATATGCATGCAAATCAGCTGTAACAGTAGAAGATTGGAATGTCAATTTGTCATCCATTGTTTACTCAAAATCCATTCCCTAATGCCGATTGTAACATTACTGTACGACTTTGCCGCCAAAACTTGTATTTCATGATGAAAATTACTGTATGACTGCCACCAATACTTGTTTTCTGACAGTATCTGCTGTTTTCTTTAGCCTGCTGCAGATAATAAGCAGATGGATACTCAATGGCAAGAGGGATTTTCTGGTGTCATCGCAGATGCTTCAAATGACTTCCTTCCACAGTTCCCTTGCCACTCAACTGAGATGAATTCTATGCATGATATCAGTACATACAAAATGGACGATTTACCTAGTTTTGATCTTGGATTTTAGACAAGGATTATTGTCATGCTGTATTGTTGTTTTCCATGCAAAAGCAAAGTACAGTCACTGAGGCTTTTTCCCTATATGTTCACAAACTCGCCAATTGTGGGCATGCTCAGACAAGAATGGATCATAGTGGTTCTAGTTCATTCATACTTACTGTTGAGTGGAAGGATAAATGGTGAAGAAGTACTGACAATATAAGCTAACAATTTTTGTATGAACTGGAAGAGGACATGTGCCGGGTGTTAGAATAGTTATGTGAATATATGTAATTAGTCCTAGTCCCTTATGTAATAGGAGTAGGTTATGTGTTATGAATACATATAAATAAGGCTCATTGTAACATAGTATATTAATCAATAATATGTTTTCTCCCGTGCTTTCTCATATGGTATCAGAGCATTAGTGAGAAAAGATCGATGTGCATCATTCCAGCGACATCTGGGAAGAAATAACTCAGTCACCGTGCAATTTACCGGTGACCTAAGTGACTTATTTGCATCATCTCACGTTTGGTGAGTGTTGTGCACAAACCATCACCACCATTAGATTCAGAAACCTCCGGCGACCAAACCCCAAGAAGATTCTCCGGCAACCGACTCCTCACGCGCCTCCACGCGCCACCCAGATCTGCAATTCTGCCGGAGCGTTTGTCCCACGTGCCGGCGCGTGGGTGCTTCTCTGGCCATCTTTTGGCCAAGCTTCTTGAGGACAACCCAATCGCACATAAATTCCGAGTCCATTGATACTATTTCCGATATTTTCCGACAACTTTGGAATTTTCCGGCGAGCTACAGTGTTATCTGGCGTTAACAGTGCTTTCCGGCGAAAAATAGTGCTCTTTCTCTCTGCTGTGAACAGTGTTTTCCCAGACATATCTTCATTTTTCAAAAAGGTTACTGATTTTCACTATTTCAAGTTAGCCCTATAAGTTTTTAGTCAAGAATTTGAGAAATTAATTGTAGCAACATGGGATCTAATACTATGAATAGTTGGATGGTTTCTCTATCGGATTATATTGAGTTCCTTCAGTATAAAGCTTATAAACAGACATCTTCAGAGATAGATTCCGTTGTTCAAACATGTAATAACGCGACTTGTGTCTCGCAATCTTCATCCTCCGAGTCTTGGGTCATTGATTCAGGTGCATCTGATCATATCTCTGGTAACAAATCTCTTTTCACTAGTATTTCATATTCTCAAATCTCTTCTAACAGTCACACTGTCCAATGGGTATCAAACCATGGCAACTGCAATAGGTCAAGCAAGTCCACTCCCTTCCTTACCTTTAGACTCAGTTCTTTATGTTCCCGGTAGTCCTTTTAATCTTATAGCCGTTAGTCGCTTAGCCAAATCACTTAAATCTGCTGTTTTATTTCTTGATGACCTTGTTTTTATACAGGAACGCAGTACATGGCGGATCATTGGTACCGGACGTGAATCACATGGACTTTATTACCTTATCCTTGCAAAATCACATGCACTCGCATCTTGTCTTCCTTCAATAACTTGTCCCGTTACTGATTCACCAGATTTATTACATAAACGGTTGGGACATCCCAGTTTGTCAAAACATCAGAAAATGGTACCTGGCTTATCTCACTTGTCCACTCTAGAGTGTGAGTCATGTCAGCTCGGTAAGCATACCGGCTCCCATATCCCGCCGCGTCCTGATAATCGAGCAGAGTCACCTTTTACTTTAGTCCATTCAGATGTTTGGGGTCCTAGTCGGGTCAGTTCTACTTTGGGATTCCGCTACTTTATCAGTTTCATTGAACATTATTCAAGGTGCACTTGGATATTTTTGATGAAAAATCGATCTGAGTTGTTTTCTATTTCTCAGACCTTCCACGCTGAAATTCAAAATCAATTTGGGATTTCTATCCGCACATTTCGTAGTGATAATGCCCTAGAGTATTTGTCTTCCCCATTTCAGCAGTTTATGAACTCCCATGGGATCATCATCAAACATCTTTCCGTACACATCCCAACAAAATGGGGTAGCTGAAAGAAAGAATAAACATCTTATTGAAACTGCTCGTACCCTACTCATACAATCTCATATTCTGCTGCGTTTTTGGGGGGATGCAGTTCTTACATCTTGCTATCTTATTAATCGTATGCATCTTCAGCTATCCATAATTAAGTTCCATTAAGGCTGACTAACGGTCCGGTTAGGCCCGGGATCGGCCCAGGCCCGCGCGCCCATATGGCTAGTGGGCCTAAATGGTCCTACCCGTTTAAGCCCGGAAAAAAGGAGACATACAGGCCCATGTGGGCCGGTTCACAGGCGAAGCCCGTTAGGCTCTGGACCGTTTGGGCCCGGGACCGGCTCCTAAGTGGGCCGGTACAACCGGTCCCAAACGGGCCCAACGGCTAAAATTTAAATTTTTTTTTCTTTTCAAAATCTGACCGTTGGCTATTTAAAAAATAGCCGTTGTGGCTGCCAAAATAGCCGTTGGCTATTCATAAAATAGCCATTTAAACCCCCCCCCCCCAACTTTGTTTTAACCCCAAACTTTTTATAATTACACTTCTTCCCTATTTTCAATTATAAATACCCCCTCATTCTTTTATTTTTCTTCACCAAATCATCTCTCTCTCTCAATCTCTCTCTAATTTTCTTCTAAAATTGGTTACTTTGTTGTTGCAACTTGTGTGAAAAATTGTGAAGTTGGTGAATTAAAGTATTCAAGTCTTCAACGATAATTAATTTCAACAAGTTGTTCGTCAATTCGGTAAACTCGTTCCAACTCTTTAGTTTTAATATTGTATTTTTCTTTGTTTTATTTAATTGCTTTGTATAATTATAATTAAGATGACATATTCCTTAAAAAAATATTTAGTAAAAATAAGGGAAAATCCAAGAGTGGTGAATCTAGTGGCCAATCTATTCCTCCTCTAATTTTCCGGCCTCCCCTACCCAAACCTCATACCCGCCCTCCACCTGCTCCTATTCTTGATAGTGATGATACTTTATTACAATTTACGGAGAGCCAATATGTGCATAATATTGGTTGTGGTGAACGCTTAGATGGTGAATATATGAACAACCTTTATGGTAATCCAACTATAGATGAAGAAGATGAGCAGGAAATAGATTTAGATGAAACGCAATCGGATGATGATACACCCACTAGTCATGTTACTCAAGTTAACCCAACTAATCCAAATGATGCCCCGGTTGACCCCCCCTGTTACTACCCCTACTTTTTCTAGACAACCTTCTAAACGGGCCGAAACATCTCTTGTTTGGCCATTTTTTATTCAAATAAGAGAAAAAAATAAAGCTAAGTGTAAAACTTGTGGCAAAGAGTTAGCCTTTAACTATGTTGGGGGGGGGGGGGGAGGGGGGTTTGAGAAGACACATAATGATATACCCTCAAGATAAAGTTAAATATAATCAAATGAAAGCTGCGGCTGGGGGGGCAAGTCCAACTAGTCAGCCTGACCCTAGTACCGGGTCAAATCAATTTCAATCGGGAATTAACACTGTTATCGGTGGTATTTTATATTATGACCCAAGAAAAGATAGGAAAGAATTGGCAAAAATGGTAACTGTTATGTGCTTACCCTATAGTTTTCCGTCTAACCCTCACTTTGTGGATTATATTAGAAGAGTTTTTAATCCTACTTATAAAGGATGGCCTCGCACAACCGTAAAGAGCGATATTTATAAATATAAACATGAATATGAACAATATTTGCGCTATTTATTTACTCATATTAATTTTCGTGTTGCTATTACTACTGATATTGGTAGAAGTGGTAATGACAGCGATTATCTTACTGCTACAAGTCATTGGATTGATGAGGAGTGGATAATGCAAAAGCGCATTATTGCTTATAGAATAATTAATTCACGTCACACAGGGCAGTTTATTTCTAGCACGGTTACGGATAATTGTAGATATTTTTGCATTAGTGATAAAATAATATCAATTTCAATGGATAATGCTACTAGTAACACTAATGTTGTAGCCTTGCTTACCACTACACTAAATCCTGCATATAGTAACATTTTAAATGTTGACATTGAAAAGGTTAAAATGGCTCTTAATTGGCTTTTTTATTCAAACCGTAGAAGTAGACTTAGAGAATATTTTAAAAGATGCGATGAATTTGGCCTAAGAGAAAGAAAGGTTCCTAAAGCTTGTCCAACTAGATGGAATTACATGCATGAAAGTTTAGTTGTTGCATATGAATATAGAAACCCCATAAGCTCAACGTTTAATGCTCATGTAAGTGATGATGATCAGCACCTTACAAATGCGGATTGGGCTAATGTTAAAATGCTTGTAGATTTTTAGAAACATTTCACGTTGCTACAAATGAATTTTCTAGGAAATATTATCCTACTATTTCGAACTGTTTAGTTTATCTTGCAGATCTTGCAAATTTGTTTGCTCATTTTTCAAAGGGTGGGAAAATTTATGAAGTAGCTATTGATTTTATGAGAAAGAAATTTAAAAAACATTTTTTCCCTATTCCCCCTATTTATGGTATTGCTGCATTGTTAAATCCTACTATGAAATTAGGTGGTCCTCAATATTGGTATCGATCTATTTAATGGTATAGCACATTAGCACTTGCACCTGAGGAGTACTCTACACTTTCGGACGCACAAGCCTCAATTAAAATAAATGCTCTAACTATTTATAGTGCTTATTAAATTGCACTAGATAATGCTAGACCAAATATTCCAACTCATTCTTCTTCTAGTTCTCAATCATCTAAAAGAACTGCAGGAGTAAGAGCACTTAGTTCTTGGAACGAGTTCAAGGGTTCTCAAGGTTGTTCCACTAGTGATTGTTCACAACTAAATGAGCTTGAAGTTTATTTGTCACAGGGACTTGAGCAGGAGAATCCCAACGACTCATTTAATCTTTTGGAATGGTGGAAGGCAAAGAAAAATACTTTCCAGTCCTTTCAAGGATGGCTCGAGATATTTTAACCATTCAAGCTTCAACAGTGGCATCGGAGAGCGCCTTCAGTCAAGCAAGACTACAACTCGGTGATTATAGAGCGCCTATGAGGGAGAGCTTGGAAAAATCAGTACTTTTCAGCGTTCGGAACAAAGAAATTTTGGACTTGCTGAATCACAACCAGAGGTAGACGAAGCTTACGAAGAAATGCTAGCTGAACTTGCGAAGGAAGCAGCTTCGCCCGGAAGCGATGATGAACAAAGCTTCTTTTCCACCACCACCAACGGAAATGCCTCCGAACCTTGATGGATTTATGAAATTTGTAAGAGATACCATGTAAAATTAATATGTAACTTGTATTTTGGCACATCTTGATTAGTTTCTTTTTCTTCTCAATGGTGGTATTAGCACCTTAGTTGTGCATATTCCATTGGGAGGCGACCCAAAAGCCAAGAAAGATTGGGCCATGTTTTCTTAATGTTATAATAATAAAAATTATAACGCATTTCTTTGAATATCTTTTTACAATATTTTGTGTTTTAAATTTGAATTGCAAATTTTTAAGTCACAATTATATACAATTAGTTACAAGAAAATGCCTTAGATATAAAATTTAACCAAATAAATAGCCCCACATATTATATATATATATATATATATAAGCTATATAATTTACAAGAAATTGCCTTAGATAAAAAATAGTCAAGGCCCATTTCATCTTTATTTTAATTTTTAACAGTACAACACAAACACAAACATAGAAACTTAACATAACTTAAATTCAGTACAACTAATGAAAACACATGACACGAAAAACATAAAGATGCACTACTACGCTTAACACGTACATGTCATTGTTTAGTCACGACCGCCTAGTATTCTCTGCTCCAACCACTTCAATTGATCTTCCAGCTTATTTTATTCTTCTTCCACCTCCTTGAGTTTCTCCTTCAACTCCGCAACTTCTCGTTTGGATTGTCGCTCTCTTTCCCACCGCTTCAAACACAAACAATGAAGATGCTGCAACTTTTCTTTGTAGTATTCCTGCTGACAGGGTTCATCAAT
>NW_017670878.1:344185-359242 GCF_001879085.1 Nicotiana attenuata | reverse complement strand
ATATATATATATATATATATATATATATATATATATATATATATATATATATATATATATATTATAGATATAGATATAGTATATATAATTTATATAAGCTAATATAATTTACAAGAAATTGCCTTAGGTAAAAAAGTAGTCTAGGCCCATTTAGGCCCGTTTGGGCCTGGGCCCGGCCCACATAGCTCGAGACCATTACTACACGGTCCCGGTCCCGGTCTGGTTACACCCAAAAGCCCATGAAGCCCAGGTCCGTTTAAGCCCGGCCCACAAAGACCGGGTCCGTTTGAGCCCAAACCACAAAGCCCGTTTGGGACCGGGCCCGGACCGGATGCCAGCCTTAAGTTCCATTCTCTGTCCTGTTTCCCCACTTACCTTTGTTCTCTCTTCCACCCCGTGTCTTTGGGAGGAAGTGTTTTGTTCATAACCTTACTCCGGGAAAAGATAAGTAGCTCCTCATGCTCTTAAGTGCGTATTTCTGGGCTACTCGAGAACGCAAAAGGGATATCGATGCTATTCTCCTGACCTCCAGCGGTATCTTATGTCTGCTGATATCACTTTCTTTGAAACCCAATCATACTTCACAGGTCCAGGTAATCACTTAGATATTTTTGAGGTGCTACCAGTTCCATCTTTTGGAGATTTAGTCACTATCTCCCATTCATCTTCCTCCATAGCTCCAGTTGCAGCTCCACCACCTACAGCTCCAGTTGCAGCTCCACCACCTATAACTCCAGTGCCACCACCTAGTCCAGTTCCACCAACTATAGCTCCAGTGCCACCACCTAATCCAGTTCAACCTTCTACAAATCCACCACTCCTGACTTATCATCGTCGTCCGCGCCCAGCATCACGCCTAGCTGATTCACGTCCTGCACCTGACCCTGCTAATACTGCGGACTTGTCTCCTCTTAGTCAACCGATTGCACTACAAAAAGGTATACGGTCCACTCTTAATCCTAATCCCCATTATGTCGGTTTAAGTTACCATCATCTGTCATCATCCCATTGCGCATTTGTATCATCTTTGTCCTCTGTTTCCATCCCTAAGTATACAGGTTAAGCATTGTCTCATCCAGGATGGCGACATGCTATGATTGATGAGATGTCTGCTTTACATATGAGTGGTACTTGAGAGCTTGTTCCTCTTCCTTCGGGTAAATCGACTGTTGGTTGTTGTTGGGTGTATGCAGTCAAAGTTGGTACAGATGGCCAGGTTGATCGAGTTAAGGCTCGTCTTGTTGCCAAAGGGTATACTCAGATATTTGGACTCGGTTATAGTGATATTTTCTCTCCCGTGGCTAAAATAGCATCAGTCCGCCTTTTTCTATCCATGGCTGCTGTTCGTCATTGGCCTCTCTATCAGTTGGACATTAAAAATGCTTTTCTTCACGGTGACCTTGAGGATGAGGTTTATATGGAGCAACCACCTGGTTTTGTTGCTCAGGGGGAGTCTAGTGGCCTTGTATGTCGGTTGCGTCGGTCCCTTTATGGTCTAAAACAGTCTCCTCGAACCTAGTTTGGTAAGTTCAGCACAGTTATTCAGGAGTTTGGCATGACTCGTAGTGAAGCTGATCACTCTGTGTTTTATCGACATTCTGCTTCAAATCCTGTATTTATCTGGTCGTTTAATAAATTGAAGCAACATCTCTTTCAGCACTTTCAGACTAAGGATCTAGGCAGGTTAAAGTATTTTCTGGGTATTGAGGTTGCTTAGTCTAGCTCAGGTATTGTGATCTCACAATGAAAGTATGCCTTAGATATTTTCGAGGAGACAGGAATGACATGTTGGAGACCTGCTGACACTCCGATGGATCCGAATTCTAAACTTCTGCCAGGATAGGGGGAGCCTCTCAACGATCCTGCAAGATATAGGCGGTTGATTGGTAAATTAAATTACCTCACAGTGACTAGACCTGACATTTCCTTTCCTGTGAGTGTTGTGAGTTAGTTTATGGATTCTCCCTGTGATAGTCATTGGGATGCAGTTGTCCGCATTCTTCGATATATAAAATCAGCTCCAGGCAAAGGTTTATTGTTTGAGGATCGAGGCCATGAGCAGATCGTTGGTTACTCAGATGCTGATTGGGCATCATCACCTTCTGATAGACGTTCTACGTCTGGATATTGTGTCTTAGTAGGAGGAAATTCGGTGTCTTGAAAGAGCAAGAAATATAATGTAGTTGCTCGGTCTAGTGCAGAAGCAGAATATCGAGCAATGGCCATGGCGACATGTGAGCTAGTTTGGATCAAACAGTTGCTCAAGGAGTTGAAATTTGGTGAGATTAGTCAGATGGGACTTGTGTGTGATAGTCAAGCTGCTCTTCATATTGCGTCAAATCCGTATTCCATGAGAGAACTAAACACATTGAGATTGACTGTCACTTTGTTAGAGAAAAGATACTCTCGGGAGATATTGCTACAAAGTTTGTGAATTCTAATGATCAGCTTGCAGATATTTTTACCAAGACCCTCACTGGTCCTCGTATTAACTACATATGTAACAAGCTCGGTATATATGATTTATATGCACC
Source organism: Nicotiana attenuata (assembly GCF_001879085.1). Taxonomy (NCBI): domain Eukaryota; kingdom Viridiplantae; phylum Streptophyta; class Magnoliopsida; order Solanales; family Solanaceae; genus Nicotiana; species Nicotiana attenuata. Next base: position 356,708 of record NW_017670878.1, on the reverse strand, counting down.
AGCTTGAGGGGGAGTGTTAGAATAGTTATGTGAATATATGTAATTAGTCTTAGTCCCTTATGTAATAGGAGTAGGTTATGTGTTATGAATACATATAAGTAGGGCTCATTGTAACATAGAATATTAATCAATAATATATTTTCTCCCGTGCTTTATCACACCAGTCATATGCATATCATGGAATAGTAAGACCTCAAAATATATTTTTCATTGCGAGTTCAAAAATGATGTTGTTCATTAACTTACACTATTTTGCTTGAGCCGAGGGTCTATCGGAAACAACCTCTCTACCTTCCAGGTAGGGGTAAGGTCTGCGTATACACTACCGTCCCCAGACCCCACTTGTGGGATTACACTAGGTGTGTTGTTGTTGATAGACTATATGTTTTATAATACTACACAGTTTCTACAAGGATAATACTTATTTGACAGGATCATCACAATATTAAACGGAAAATTGATGTATTTGCTAGACAATAATATTGGAGACATAATAACGTGTATGAACTTACAAATTACACGTACAAGAGAAGTTCCAATTTGTATGGTTACAAGACGAAGGCAATGAACTCTCAATTACATCGCTCTTACTTAATTCGATTATTCTTTGATTAAGCACCATTGTACATTCAGTCCTTTTGTCTTTCTTCCTCTTTATTCAAATTATTTAATCTCATTTCTGAAAGGAGATGTTGGCATTACCCTGCAAATGGCATAGTAGTTTACATTTTACACAGTTTTTGAACTTTCTTTTATTGGGATTTTCATTTCTTTGCCCATGAAGTAAGCCAGTTCCTATTTTCATGATTCCATTCTCATTTCCCATGCTTATTCATACTTAACCATCTATTTATCAAAACATTGCCTTTTAGCTGTAGAAGAAGGGTAACACAACCTTTATGCATCCAAAATTCCAAATTGCTTGAAGATATCTCTATTTTCTGATTTCATCATCTGTCGTCGCGGTATCTTGAAGGTATATTTCCCTTTCTTGATCCATGACCATGAAGGCTGAGGAATGCTGTAAGTACATTTTTACTCTTTCTGCTGTAGTCTTGAATATCCTTTGCACCATTTCTTTCTGGATTTATTGACAATGAAACTGCCCGCCGTGGCTCAGATGGACACTGTAATATTATCCAAAAACATATAATACAATCATTTAGTATGAACAGATACAACTTTTCTTTGCCACAAACATAATGTACTTGCTAAATGTCCTTACCCTCACTTTTTTATTGGAAGTGCTGGGAGAAATTGATCTACTGATAACGGATCCAAAGCGCATAAGAGGAGAAACTGATCTATTGACAGATCCAGAGCGCTTGAGAGCAAATTTAAGTGGTGAAACTGATCTTTTCCCTGTTTCATTATTGAATGTGTTAATTGAGTTCAACTTCTACACACGAAGGTAAATCCGTGATAATTTACTAAGTCTTTTGAACTATACTGTGTAAAAGGGCAGCCCGGTGCACTATACTCCCGCTATGCGCGGAGTCCGGGGAAGGGCGGACCACACGGGTTTATACTATGCAGCCTTACCCTGCATTTCTGCAAAAGGCTGTTTCCACGGCTCGAACCCGTGACAACAACTTTACCGGTTACGCCAAGACTCCCATTCATCAATTGTACTGTGTATAACTAGAATTTAATTTGGTACTTACCAACTTCTTTGGTGGATGCAACCCTTGTGAACGAGAAGTTGAGAGGATTTGGAGAAGCATCTGTCCATGAAATCTTGGAATGCCTTTTCATGTGCCAAAATGTTTAATATGATTACTGATTTTAAAGGCAATTTAACAAAGAAAAACTTTTCTGGAGTATCCTCATTTATTGAAAACTTACATGTACTTTGGTTTAGATGGATGGGGCTTTGGTGGTAGAGCTTGAAAAGGATGAGGAAAACAATCACCTAATGGTAGAGAGAAGAATCAAAGAAAGTTAAGAAGAAAAAGAACTACAAAAGGGCAAAGATTAAAAGAACTTGGTAAATTACGCGACTATCTCATTTAAAAGTTTAAGCTGCTTGAGAGATGTTGTGTATTAACACGCCCCTCCTTAAATTGTATGATCATCTTATTTTAAAGTTTAGGTTGTTAAAGATATAATTAAGCGAATAAAAAGTGTATTCTCGCTAATGACTTAAACTTTTTGACGAGATGGTCATACAATTCAACAGAGTTCAAAGGCACGAAAAGAACAAGAAGATGTCAAATAAAGCTATGTTGCTCAGACTCTTCAAAATGTTGACGGGTGCGTGTCGTATCCTCCAAAAGTAGTGCATTTTTGGAGGATCCAACACGGGCGAGGCAACATTTTTGGAGAGTCCGAGCAACATAGAAATAAAGTACCCTGCTTAGGCAGCTGCAGGTCATCTTGAGGACACGGGTTTTGTTCCTTATGTCTTTGTAGAGGTTTTAGAACTGCAGGTTGTATCTCTGCAGCTGCAAAATGTGAACACTTGAGAGTGAAATTGAAGCAAAACACATTTGTTTGTTTTATGAAAGTATTGAATGTAAAAACAATACTAATGAAGAGGAGGGAAAAAAGATCATTGCCTGAAATCAAGTACCGCTTATGTTGCTTTGGAGTCAGAATTACAAAGGATTGTTGCAAGAGGCCACTGCGATCAACAACTTCTTGGCATGTTTGCAGTTTCTAATTAGGAGTAACCAAATGGGAAATGGTAAGACAGACGACTCATGAAGTGAGGGGGAAAAAAGGACTTTGTGCCTAAGGCAACCACAAAAACTAACACGTGAAGTGAGGATTGTCCAAAGCTATACAAGAAAACAACAACTCGTTCCCTCGGCCAATGTGATATTCTAACACCCCCTACCCCTCCCTTACACGCCCATTGCTAGACATTAGGACGTGGACAACATTGCATGGAGGCCCTACGAGAGGCGAATTCAGGAATTTAAGCTTATGGATGCCTACATGATCTCAAATTGATATACAGTAGTAATCGGACCAATGAATTGGGTTCCAAACTGAATATTCTTATGAAATTAATGGACTTATTAATATAAAAACAGGGTATAGGCAAATATTATTGGGTTTATGTGAACCCAAACCTATTGCACTAGATCCACCTTTAGGCCCAACATTGAGTACACCGAGAACATGGATAAGTATGGCTCTGAAAGCACGTAAAACAAAATTGACCTCCGGCCTAAAACTATCTTTATGAGGTGAGGATTGCTCAAGATCATATTTTCTCCACCAATGTGAGATATTCTAATGTAAATGAACCTTCTAGTGTGTGTGTGTCTGGGGGGGGGGGGGGAAGGGGGAATCGGTAAATGTTACCTTACCTGTTCCATACATGAGAAACGAAGCTTGGTTGTAGAAAATTCATCAACTTTTTCATCCAAGAAGCTGTTTAATTTACATGCCACTGAGCCCAAATGATCCACACTACTAACTAAAGCATTACTCACATAATCTTTCAAAGTCTCTATCACTCTGTACCACATATTTTTTTAACAAAGAATTAGGAAAACTCCAAAGGATTAACAATTTTTTTCCACTAAAAAAATTCAATAATAAAAAGGACTTTAGACTTACAATGTTTTGTGCTCATTTTCCCCATAAGAAGACTCAAAGTACTCTGCAGCTGAATACAACTGTTTCCTTAAATTCTTCAAGTCCTAATTACCACAAACCAAGAGTTTAAGTTCTGTATACTGACATTGTATAGAATTTTGACACCATAAAATTTAGAGTACATCAATAGATAACTCTTTATTTTAAGTCTGGTATCATAACTTAATAACTTAGAAAATAAAGTGATAACCTGCTATACCACAGTAAGATTGCATTGATAGTATAAAGCTCTTTATGCTATCGAAGGGGAGCCTTGGCGTAACTGGTAAAGTTACTGCCATGTGGCCAAGAGGTCACGAGTTCGAACCGTGAAAACAGCCTCTTGTAGAAATGCAGGGTAAGGCTGCGTACACTAGACCCTTGTGGTCCGGCCCTTCCCCTGACCCCGCGCATAGCGGGAGCTTAGTCCACCAGACTGCCCTTATATGTACGTAAATAAAAATGTAAACATCCGCTTATACCATAATAAAACCAAGATTTATATCTTATCACATGAAAGCATAGAAATTGCAGTGGAGAAATTAAAGCATCTACCTTTAAACTATCAGAGAACTGCAAACTATGCTGCATGAATATTTCATCATAGTTTGAACTTTCTTGAGGACCATTTGCTGTTGAAAATGATGGAAACTCATTTCCCATTGTTAGATGAGAAAACTGAAACTGTTTTCAAACCTGCCACCAAATGAAATTACCAATGTTAGTACTACTAATATTTTTCACTTTTCAGGAGTAAACGTGCAACTTTTTACTCAGTAAAGGCAAGGTCACAAAAACATGTGATAGCATTAAATATATCTTGATTCTTGACAATAACTCAAAAAGAACAGAGTATACCCCTGATCTTATCTGAGCAAAACTGCAATATAAAGGATAAAAAAGTTTATGACCCTCTTATACTGTGACACCCAGGGGAATCCCACATCGAATTGACAAAACACAGGAGAGATGCTGGGTATATTAGTAAACAAGCCTTAGATCCTAGTGACGCGTTTTAAAACCCGCAGGCCTAGGTCCAAAGCAGACAATATCACTAGTACGCTTGGCTATTAAATATGTGACATCCCAGGCAAATCTCTCATCAACAAAACACGGAGAAATGCTAGTTATATAAGTAAACCAGCTTTAGACCATACTTAACTGGACAATACATATATATATATCCTATAATCCCACAAAAAGTAAAATAAAGATTCAAAACTTTTTGTTCAAACCTGCTATTCAAGAATGAATTATTGTAACTGGGAAACTAAGGAGAAGAAGAAAGCGAGAAACACTTTAAATAGAGAGCAGAAAAGGGACAAAAAATCAATAATACAAGTGGTGGGAAGGGATGTGGGAGAGACAGGATTGTGGGGTATCAAGAATCTAAATTCTAAAAGGAATGGGTCATTATATATACATATAGTGAAATCTGAAAAGTGAGGCAAGAACCATTATCCTCCAATACGCTTTTAACATTTAGTGCCAAAATTCATGGTTGGAAATGTTTTACCTTGTTGTCAGGGTAGCTTATTTTTTTCCTTTTCCCACCCCACACAAAAGAATAGTGATTGACCATCAACGTATGTCTTGTTCACTTTTGCACAATGGGGCATATGGATTTGCCTCTTGAGCTACGTCACATTTACGTGCGTACCGTACCATGTAAGTTTGTGTTTTAGTATATAACAACCTTATTTGATTCTCTTTTTCAATATGAAATTTACCTAAAATATCATATTTACTCATTCTTTAAAAACTTATCAGTCTGGCAGTGGCGGAGGCAGGGTTTTCGCTAAGGAGATTAAAAAAAGAGTTAAAAAAGATTGTAGATTGTGATGACCCAAAATGTCATCTTATGTTTTAGGGCTCGATTCCGTGTTCCGAGGACTTCAAAACCTCTTTTATTCCTCGATTTGCTTGCGCAGTCCGGGCACGTATCCGGAAAGCTTTTATGTGGAAAATTGATAAAAACAATAATTTTTACCTTTAAAAGTTAATTTAGTTGACTTCAGCCAACATTTTGAGTAAACGGATCCGGACTCGTGTTATGACAGTACCGGTGGGTCCGTATCAGAATATGGGACCTGAGCGTATGCCCGGAATCGAATTCCGAGGTCCCTAGCCCGAGAAATAAATTTTTGACGAAAATTGTAAGTCTGAAATCTAAGGTTTAAAGAAATTGGATTAATGTTTTATCTCGTTGGTATCGGGATCGTATTTTAGTTCTGGAGCCCCGTACAGGTTTAATATAATATTAAAATCATATCTGTAAAATTTGGTGGAAATTGGAGTTGATTTGACGTGATTTGGACGTCCGGTTGTGAAAATAGGAATTTCAAAGTGTTCTTGGGAATTTCATGTGTTTTGGTGCTAAATATGTAGTTCTAGATGTTATTTTGGCGATCCGATCGCACGAGCAAGTTCGCATGATATTTTAAGACTTGTGTGCATATTTGGTTTGGAGCCCCGAGGGCTCGGGTGAGTTTCGGATAGGCTACAGGGTGTTCTGAACTTAGGAAAAATTTGCTGGTATAACTGAACTTGTTGCAGGCCTCTGATCTCGCATTTGCGAGATCAGGCATCGCAATTGCGAAGCCTGCAGATTCCGCATTTGCGAGGCTTTCATCGCAATTGCGAAGAGAAGCTGTGCCATACAGTCTTCGCAATTGCAAAGTAAAGTTGGGAGGGGCAGTATCGCAAATGCGATCATTTTGTTGCATTTGCGGAGGTTCATGTTTGCAATTGCGAGCTTACCTTCGCAATTGCGAAGGCAGCAGAATGTGAAGGACCTCGCATTTGCGATGGCCTCTTTGCATTTGTGCTCTTCGCAATTGCGAAGCCCAGGTGGCAAATGTGACATCTGCAGCCGTGCAAAAGGGACTTAGACGGGATTTTTGATTCATCTCCCAAATTTTCAAAAACCTAAACCTCAAGAGGTGATTCCAAAGGCCATTTCTCCCCCAAATCATAGGTAAATGATTCTTAACTCATTTTTTTCAATCTTTCACTTCTTATAATAAGATTTCAACCTAGAATCTAGGATTTTCATGGTGGAATTGGGGATTTTTGGGTAGAAACTAGGGATTTCGAAATTTGGGGATTTAGACCTCAAATTGAGGTCGGATTCCAAAACCAATTGTATATCCGGGCTCAGGGGTGAATGGGTAATCGGATTTTGGTTCGAATTTCAGGTTTGGACCAAGCGAGCCCGAATGTTGACTTTTGTTGACTTTTCCCAAAATGGCCTAAATTGAATTCCTTGCAATCGTGGGTAGTTCCTAAGGCTTAAATTGAATTGTTTGGTTGGTAATTTGCTAGATTCTATTGGTCCGAAGGCTCGTGAGAAGGGAAAAGCGGTGTTTGAGCTTTGAGTTTGACCGTGGGAGCGTGGTAAGTGTCGTGGCTAACCTTAGCTTGAGGGATTAGGTGTTATTTGCTTACTTGTTACGTGTTTGGGTATTGAGTACAACGTATAGGTGAGGTGACGAGTACCTATACGTTGTTGTCGAGTCATAGCATATGAGAGAGTCTTATTATTGTAGATGTCGTATGTTTTGATCATATTCTTCATGTTTAAACTAGCTATTCAATGTGTTGAGTAATCTCTTATCATGTTTTATTGAGGTTGGTATTGGTTGAAAATTTATTCAAAGTTGAGATTGGTATTGTGGGACTAAGTGTTGAAGTAAGACTTGTTGTTGTCATTCTATTTCCCTATTATTGTTGTCTCTTATTTTGGTGAGGTAGTGTGATAAAGCACGAAGGGTGATGCCATGCACGTTTATATTATTTATATGGTGAGGAAGAATGATAAAGCACGAAGGGTGATGATGCGCACGTTTCTATTGTTTACGTGGTGAGGCTGAGTGATAAAGCACGAAAGGTTATGTCGTGCACATTTCTATTGCTTATATGGTGAGGTTGAGTGATAAAGCATGAAGGGTGATGTCGTGTACGTTCCTATTATTGATTATCTGGTGAGGTTGAGAGTAAAAGCACGAAGGGTGATGCCGTGTATTTTCTGTTTGCTGTGTTTACTTATTATTACCGGTTCAAGGTATAATAGCTGTTTAAATTCCTCTATTGCTGTGATTCCTTATCTTGCAACCCCCTTAGCATGCTTCCCCTCTCGTTAATTTCCGCTTAGCTTCTATTAATTTTATTCTGGTAGTATATTATTTAATTGCACAGGTTTATGTATGTGTCTTGTCCTAGCCTCGTCACTACTTCGCTGAGGTTAGGCTCGACACTTACCAGAACACGGGGTCGGTTGTACTGATACTGCACTCTGCACTTTCCGTGCAGATTTCAGTACCGGATTGTGTTGACCCGAGTAGAGCTGCTGCCTTCAGTCCAACAGGAGACCCAAGGTAGATCTGTCGGCGTTCGCAGACCCTGGAGTCCCCTTCTAGTTATTCTAGTTTTTTTTTCTATTTCTTTTAATTCGAGAACAGTTGTACTTTCTTTCAGCCAGTATTTGTAGTGACTATTAGAAGTTCGTGAATTGTGACACCACATTCTGGGTAGTCGTGTAAAAGTACTTGGGTTATTATGAAATTCTGCACTCCTTTAATCTGTTTTTGGTTTAATTGCTGTTATTTACTGAATTGGTTAGTGCTTAGCGTATTAAATCTTGATCTGTTGGCTTGCCTAGCATTTGAAAAGTTAGGCTCCATTACGATCCCGACGGTGGAAAATCCGGATCGTGACAAGTTGGTATTAGAGCACCAGGTAACTTAGGTCTCACAACTCACGAACATACTTAGTAGAGTTTGAGGGATCGGTACGGAGAAGTCTGTGCTTATTCCCCAGAGGCTACAGAGTTTTAGGAAAAAATTCACTTATAAACTTCTCTGTCGTGCGATTTGATCTCTCAATGCTAATTGAACACTCTACTCTTGTTCTTTCACAAATGGTGAGAACACATACCGCTTCTTCAGCTGAGCTGCAGCCAGAGCCCCAGTGGCAGATCCTAGGAGGGGCAGAGGTCGAGGCCTTGCCAGAGGACGAGGCAGGGGCAGGGCTCAGCCCAGAGCTCGAGCAGCAGCACCAGTAGTGGAGCCTCAGGTGGAGTTTGATGATGAGGTTCCGGCCCAGACTGTTTCTGCCGGACCAGCTCAGGTTCCAGAGGGGTTCATAGCCACCCAATGCTTTAGGATGCTTTGGTCCGTCTAGTGGGCGTTATGGAGAGTGTTGCTTAGACCGTCACATTCCATGTAGCACCTGCCGTCTCTCAGGATGGGGTATGAGCCCAGACTCCCGCTGCTCACACTCCGGAGCAGATGGCTCCCCAGTTTCAGACTCCAGCAGCTCAGCCAGTTGGGGTAGTTCCGTCGGGTGTTGCAGCATAGACCGGCGATGGATAAGCTATGTCTTCTAAGACTTTGTGGAGATTGGATAGGTTTACCAAGCTTTTCACTACTCACTATGGTGGTACATCTTTAGAGGATCCCCAAGACTATCTGGACAGTTGTCACGAGCTGTTATGGAACATGGGGGTATTGAAGACCAATGGGGTCGACTTTGCTGCCTTTCGTCTATCAGGTTCCGCCAAGAAATGGTGGAGGGATTTTTGTTTGGCCAGACCAGCTGGGTCGCCGGCTCTTACTTGGGACCAGTCTTCTCGGCTATTTCTTGATAAGTATCTTCCTGTCACTCGGAGAGAGGACTACTAGAGGCAGTTCAAGTGTCTGTAGCAGGGTTCTATGACAGTCACTCTGTATGAGACTTGATTTGTGGATTTAGCCCGTAAAGTGTTAAGCGTCAATGCCAGACAAGAGGGGGGAGGGTGATTTGTGTGGCACCCAATTTTCGTTTAACTACTCTATAGAAGAACCTGGTTCTTCTAGGTGTTCCAACTACTACTGTTTGTGGAATAATAAATACTGAAAGTAAAGAACACAGAGATTTTTACGTGGAAAACACCTGGCTCAAAAGGTGAAAAAACCACGACCTACTACTCAGTAGGATTTTCCCAAACTTCCACTAAAATCACTGAGCCAAAACAGCATTTACAAAAACTCTTTGTAAACCTAAGGATTAACTCTAATCCCGTTGTGGCACACAGCCTCAACTGCTGCGACAACTTCAAGTTAACTCTAACTTGAAAACTCTGAGTACCTAATACAAATGCTTCTATGAAAGCTGAAAAGTACAACTTTAAACCACCTACAATAATTGAACTAGAATAAAAGAAAGACACAACGGAACTGATTCTTCTATCTCGTTCAAGTAGCTTCAGGAGTGCACACTCAAATCTCACACAAATTGCTTGCAAAATTGCCTTGCTTTTTTGCTCTCAATTTAGTTTGACTTCTGCGTTTGTGCAATGCCTGTGAAAGAGAACAATCACTGTTATTTAATAGGTTAGTAATCAGAGTTTGATTGGACTCAATTGCTGCTCTTCTATCGCAGAAGAGTTCACGATGATATCAAACTCTAACACTATCTTTATCCTGGATTGTGTTCTCTTCATATAAGGAGACTTTCTCTCCTTATCTAATATGCAACCTTTTCGATCAGATTAGAAGATATTGCTGCTTTATCAGTAGGACTTATTCCTTCACGTGCATCTCACATGTATAGGTTGATCATGACTGTGCTTCATAAGATAGACCAGGTCCATGACTGAGTTCATTTGTCATTCTTCAAAACTTCACCTGTCTTGGGCCAACAAATTTCCCCTTTTTGATGATGACAAACTCTATGCTTTTTACTGATTTGGAACCTGTAAGAACTCAGCTTAACCATCAACACTAAACTTAGAAAATTCACTTATCATCAAGGACCAGGTTAATTAGGCTATAAACATCACTTATTTCAGAATGTGTAAAGCACAATATCTCTTCCCCCTTTTGGCATCATCGAAAAGTTGCATACATAATGTGAATCCCAGATTTTAATAAGTACTCATGGCCACTGGGGCAACTGCTAGTGCAATCATGGTGCAATCATCAGTAATCAACAAACATATTTAAACTATCAACGTCAGAATAATCATTGAACAAGAGAAAACAACAGTTGTCATTGATAGAGATATGTTGCCACTAACAATCCACAAAAAGAAAGAAAAACATTCAAACCATGAGGAAAAAAAAATAGAAAGATAGAGAAATCCCTAAGCTGGGTTATTGGGGGTACTAAACAAATGCAGGAGACAGGATCTAGGAGTCCTAAGGCTTGGAGGAACTAGAGGGTTGGGTTTGGAGAAGATTCAACATGTTCTGAAGAATTCCATCATTCTTCTCCTTTTCTTTGGCAAGCTCAGATCTGAGGCCATCCCTCTCAGCTTCTACTTCAGCCACACGTGCCTTGAGCCTTTCTATTTCAGCATCCTTGGCTGCACATTCCTGAACCGGACTCCTAACCTTGCTGTTCATGGGTGTCCTCTGGGATGAACCAGGTTCATTTGGGATGGCAGTGACTGGATAGTCACAAGCAAGCAGAGTATTGATGCCAAAGTGTTCCTTGCTTGAGGCCATTTCCCATTTCTTCAGAGGCACATTCAGCCTGTCCAGAACTGTGGTTAGAATAAAGCCATATGGAGTAGCATGAGCCTTGGAGCCATTTATGACCCTGTCTAGCAGCTTGACAATGAAAGTAGGCCAATTGATTTGCTTTCCTCTCTCCAGGCACTCCATAAGGACCAGATCCATGTAGTTAGCAGTGTGCCTTCTCTCCTGTCTGGGCAATAAGCACTTGTTGACAAATTCAAACACAACCTTGTGCTCAGGCCTCATTTCACTCTTCTGCACAGCCCGGGCTTCATTCACTTCTTCTGAATCACAAAACCTCTTGGTGATTTCAAGGGCAGTAGGGAGGGAGTCCAGGCAAGGCCACCTTTGCCTTGTATAGTCATCAGAAAGTCTTGATTGTTTGTTTTTCACTGCAGATCTTGTCCTCTTGGTTAGTGAAGGTTCAACAGCCTCAGACACAGAGGAAGACTTCTTGGAGGAAGTCTTGGAATTTTTAGGCTTGGGTGTAGGAATCTCCACTATTGTACCCCTTTCTTGATGGACTAGTTCCATCTCCTCTTCCTCAACAGCTTCTGAGGATTCTGAAATCTTTCCCTTTCCCTTATCCATTTTCTTTTTCTTACTTTCTTCTAAGGCTTTTTTGTAGGTCAGCTTCAATCTGTTTTACCCTGCTTCTTATGGCTCTACCCCTAGGCACTGAAGAGGCAGTAGGTGTTGGGGATGAAGCTTTTCTTTTCTTGGAAGGCTTGGGAACATTTGGGGCTTTTATTGTGGGAGTTCTACGTTTCTTTGGGTCATAGCTTGCCCCAACCTTTTTCAGTAGATCAGCCAGGGTCTCTTCAGTAGATGAAACAGGTTCATCTCTCTGTTTGCTCAGATGAATCAACCCCTCAGTAGCTTCCCCAGAACCACTTCCCCCTGAGTTCAGGCCACTCGCTTCTACCCTTTCATGTCCAACCCCACAAATAGCATTACTACACTATTCCAGTTCCCCTCTCTTCACCACATGCACCCTCTCTCTCTTTTTCTTTTTCTAACTTCTTTTTACCTCCACTCCTACGTATCTCAGGCAACTCAACATCCCTAATGGGTCCAACCAGAACAAACCTAGTCTCTAAATTTTCAATCACAGGTGAACATACCTTGGAAGGTGATTCTTGAGTCTTTTCAGAGTCGGAAGACCCATGTCCTTCCCCCTCAGTAGCAAATTGATAGGATTTAGACTCAGAGCTGGAGTCAGATTTTTGAGCTTTGCTTGCTTTCACTTGGCTTGCTTTCAACCTTTCATTTAAAGCCTTCCTCAGAGCACCAGATGCCACAGTCTTTCTAGCAAGCATTTTTACCCCTTCGTAGTCTAGGGTTTTTGGAGACTTTCACTAGGGTGGAGTGGTTGAGGATGATTTGAGGGTAGATGGGGTGGGTGGGTAGGGAAGTTTCCGAAATTTAGTTTTTCG
>NW_017670878.1:335921-342154 GCF_001879085.1 Nicotiana attenuata | reverse complement strand
TTTTCCATTATTGTGCACAAAGCACTTGCATCCAAATGCCCTAAGATGGGATATATTTGGTTTTCTCCATTTAAGTAACTCATAGGGAGTCTTCTCTACAAGAGGTTTGGTCATGCATCTATTGATAATGTAACAAGAAGCATTTACAGCCTCTGCCCAGAAGCTAAGGGGCAGTTTACTAGAAAGAAGCATAGTCCTAGCCATGTCTTCAAGGGTCCTATTCTTTCTTTAAACTACTCCATTTTTTTGAGGAGTCCTAGGGGCAGAGAAGTTATGATCTATACCATGCTCATCACAGAATTCAGCAAACTTAGCATTTTCAAATTCAGTTCCATGATCAGACCTTATGGATGCAAGTTGATTACCTAGTTGTTTCTGAGTTTTCCTAACAAAAGCAGTAAACATGTCAAATGCTTCATCTTTAGATGTTAAGAATAGTACCCAGGTAAACCTAGAATAATCATCAACTAGCACCATCACATATTTCTTTCCACCTCTGCTCAAGGTTCTCATTGGACCACAGAGATCCATATGAACCAGTTCCAACGACTTGGTTGTGCTTACCATTTTCTTGTTTTTGAAGGATGATCTTACCTGCTTCCCCCTTGCACAAGCCTCGCAAACTTGTCTTCCTTAAACTTGATGTTAGGTAGCCCTATCACCAAGTCCTTAGAGACTAATTTGTTTAGCTGATTTAGACTAGCATGACCAAGTCTTTTGTGCCATAGGAGGGGATCATTATCCAACACACTTATGCATGTGAGTTCATTTTCTGAAAGAGTAGAAAAATCTACAATGTAAATATTGTTCACTCTTTTTTCCTGCAAAACAATCTTGTCAGTGGTAAGGTTAATCACAAAGCATTTTGTAGAGGTGAATGCTACAAGGTTACCTCTGTCACACAGTTGTGACACACTGATCAGGATGTATTTCAAGCCATCTATCAAGTAGACATTCTCAATGGAGTGTGAGTCTATCTTACCTACCTTTCCAACCCCAATAATCTCATCTTTCTTCCCATTTCCAAAGGAGACATTACCTCTTTTAGGTCCTCAAGTGAAAGGAACTGGTTCTTGCTTCCAGTCATGTGTTTTGAGCAGCCACTATCCATGTACCATACTTGGCTACTTCCCTTCACTTGGTCCTCTTGTTCATTATCTGATTCTCCGATGGCCATAAGTGCTTGTTCATCTCCAGCTTCATCTTCTGAGTCCTCATCTGATGTTTCTCCCCATGCAGTAACCATAGCCTTTCTTGATCCTTTGTTCCTTTTGGGTTGAACCTGTTCCTTCTTCCTATTACTTCATTCAACCCTTTCCTTCTTCCACTCAATTTCCCATTGAGGATAGTTCTTGATCATGTGATCAGTCTTACCACATTTGTAGCAACCCTCATTGGTCTGTTTCTGAGGAGCCTTAGGTTTATTGAAGGTTGTACCTCTTGAAGAACCCTTTCCTCTCATCAGGCACTTTTTGAAATCTCTAGTGATCATGGCTACTTCATCATCCTCCAGATCTGCACCTTCAGCTATTCTGAGAGCCAGACTTCTTTCCTTGTTGGGTACATCCATTTTCATGGTTTGCCTTCTTAGTTCATAGGCAGTGAGGTTTCCAATCAGTTCATCCAGCTTGAGGGTAGCAACGTTCTTTGATTCCTGAATAACAGTGATTTTGCTTTCCCAAGTCACTGGTAAGACTCTTGTCAAGATTTTCTTAACCTTGTCTTCTTCAAGGATAATTCTCCCAAGAGATTTTAGTTCATTTGTTAGTATTGTGAACCTTGTGTACATCTCCTGGATAGATTTTCCTAAGGTGTTAGCCTCTTTAAGGATAACCCGCTCTGATACCAATTGAAGTTTTAAGCGTCAATGCCACACAAGGGGGGGGGGGGGTGATTTGTGTGGCACCCAATTTTTGCTTAACTACTCTATAGAAGAACCTGGTTCTTCTAGGTGTTCCAACTACTACTGTTTGCGGAATAATAAATACTGAAAGTAAAGAACGCAGAGATTTTTACGTGGAAAACACCTACTACAATTGAACTAGAATAAAAGAAAGACACAATGGAACTGATTCTTCTATCTCGTTCAAGTAGCTTCAGGAGTGCACACTCAAATCTCACATAAATTGCTTGCAAAATCGCCTTGCTCTTTTGCTCTCAATTTAGTTTAACTTCTGCGTTTGTTCAATGCCTGTAAAAGAGAACAATCACTGTTATTTAATAGGTTAGTAATCAGAGTTTGATTGGGACTCAATTGCTGCTCTTCTATCGCAGAAGAGTTGACGATGATATCAAACTCTAACACTATCTTTATCCTGGATTGTGTTCTCTTCATATAAGGAGACTTTCTCTCCTTATATAATATGCAACCTTTTCGATCAAATCAGAAGATATTGCTGCTTTATTAGTAGGACTTATCTCCTTCACGTGCATCTCACATGTATAGGTTGATCATGACTGTGCTTCACAAGATGAACCTGGTCCATGACTGAGTTCATTTGTCATTCTTCAAAACTTCACCTGTTTTGGACCAACAGCCCGTCATGCTCTTATTATACTCCCCACCGAGAGAGAGAGAGGGTGAGGAGGTTTATTGAGGGACTTGCTTAGCCTATCAGATTGCAGATGGCTAAGAAGACTAGGAGTGAGATTTCTTTCCAGGATGCAGCCAATGTTGCCAAGCGAGTTGAGATGGTTTTAGCTCATGGGAGTAGTCAGTGGTCTGATAAGAGTCCTCGTCACTCCGGTGGATTCAGTGGGGCCTCATCTGGAGGCCGGGGCACTTTTGGCAGATCCTCCCAGGCCATTTCATTCAGCACTTCAGACTTCTCACGGTGCTTCAGGTGGCAGTGGCCCTCATATGCAGTATTCCGATCAACTAGCCTACAGTGCACCACCAGCTCCTATCAGTGCACCTTCGCTCCAGAGTTTTCAGGGTGGTTACTCAGGACGCCAGGGTAAGTTTCAGGGTTATCAGCCACAGCAGCCGAAATCTTGTTATACTTGTGGCGATCCGAGGCACAATGCTAGGTATTGCCCTTGACACGAACCAAGTTCTCCCTCCGTGATTTGTCGTGACAACACCTAGTCTCTACGACTACGTAAGCCTAACAATTTGTGGAAAAGAAACGAAGACATGAAAACTAGAAATTTAACAGGCAAATCAAAATAAGAAGTTTAAAATGCCGCTCGGCATATACAATAAACACTCTCAAACTGAACACAAATGCTCCCAAAACCCGGAAACCCGCAAGTCACAAGCTACTAAGATATTCTAACTATTCTATACATCATCTCTACAGAAAGAAAGAGAAATGAACTTAAGGGAATAGAGGGGGACTCCGAGGATCTGCGGGCGCGGGCAAATGTACCTTGAAGTCTCCAACTAACAGCAGCGACTGCAACTAGTAATGAGAATGGTACGATGAACCTGTATCTGCACATGAAAAACATGTGCAGGAAAGGGCATGAGTACACCACAGTGGTACCCAGCCAAGCCTAACCTCGATCGAGTAGTGACGAGATCAGGTTAGGGCGCTACTAGTTTATACATATAATAAGATAAAATAGTATGAAATATGGCAGTAACGATAAATGCTAACAGTCAATGAAAATGAAATCACAAGAAAATAATAACTCAATACACAGAGATAGCAACAGGGGATCTCCCGGGATACCGTCCCGTAGTCCCAAATGCAAATGTACAGAGGATCTCCCGGGATACCATCCCGTAGTCCAAATCGTAAATGTGTAGGGGGATCTCCCGGAATACCGTTCCATAGTCCCATAGTAAATATCCAGTACAGGAGGATCTCTCGGGATACCGTCCCGTAGTCCCAAACATAAACATACAGGGGGATCTCCCGAAATACTGTTCCGTAGTCCCAAAGTAAATATCCAGTAGAGGGGGATCTCTCGGGATACCGTCCCGCAGTCCCAAACATAAACATACAGGGGTTTCTCCCGAAATACCGTTCCGTAGTCCCCAAGTAAATATCCAATACAGGGGGATCTCCCGGGATACTGTCCCGTAGTCCCAAACATAAACATACAGGGGGATCTCCCGAAATACCGTTCCGTAGTCCCAAAGTAAATACACGACTCATTCAATATACACAACAGTTTCAACAAGGAAAATCTACAATTCTAATCAAGGTCAAATCAAAGAAGACAGGTAATTCTTACTCTAAACATGCTACACAGAATCCAGGTAGGCAGTTAAAGCAGGTAAGACAGTTAAGGCACGTAAGCATGCTTTTCTAAGCTAAACAGGAGGCTACATATACTAGTATTGCTCAATTAAAGGAAAATATAGATATTTACTTAATAAAAACGGGGTTTGTCAACAATTAGCACGTGTACGCTGATAAGTTAGGATTTTAACATGTTTTATGCCCCTACTTGCCTTTGCTTTGATCATTTATTTGTACAAAATAGTCCCAAAAGGCCCACAGGTTGTGCTTGTTTGCAGGTTTGATCGACAAAGTGACGAAATGTCAAAGATCGACTCAAAAAGGAGCGAAACCTGTTCAAGTATCAAAGACCAAGAAATCTAAGGGAAGAAGGCCTAGTGCGGACCACGCAAATTGGTATGCGGACGCACTAGGAGATTCAGAGAGTTGGCAAACTGGGCTTAAGGGCAATGCAGCCGCGGTACATATCTCGCGGTCCNGAGTCAACTCTTGATGCTCTTGTGTCACACTTGATCCATGGTTTGTCAAAGGTTAAAAGTTGTTAATGATTCATTCGTATTGAGGGCAATTGTTAGTCCCAATTGATGCTTGTTGAGGACACTTTAGGACAACTGGAAATACTTGGACTTTCCTTTAAGGGATGGATCTTATTTTGTTTGCTTGAGGACAAGCAAAGGTTTAAGTTTGGGGGAGTTGATAAGTTAGGATTTTAACATGTTTTATGCCCCTACTTGCCTATGCTTTGATCATATTTTTGTATAAAATAGTCCCAAAAGGCTCACAGGCTGTGCTTGTTTGCAGGTTTGATCGACAAAGTGACGAAATGTCAAAGATTGGCTAAAAAAGGAGTGAAACCTGTTCAAGTATCAAAGACCAAGAAATCTAAAGGAAGAAGGCCTAGTGCGGACCGCGCAAATTGGTATGCGGCCGCACTAGGAGATTCACAGAGTTGGAAAACTGGGCTTAAGGGCAATGCGGCCGAGGAAGATATCTCGCGGTCCGCGATGAAGGCTCCGCGGCCGCACGTCAATTTTGTGCAGTCCGCGGAATACAGATTCAGAGAGTCGAAGTTTTCAGAGTCCACACCCATGCGGTCCGCGATCGTCTTTGAGCGGACCGCACCAGCTTCCTCCGCGGCCGCGGTCCATTTTACGCGGTCCGCGGAGCCCAACTTCAGAGAGCTAAATTTTGAATTTCAAGAGCCTTGTGCGACCGCGGTCCATTTTGTGCGGCCCGCACTGACCCCGCAGGGCATTTTTGTCCAGTTTTTCCAGCTTAGTATAAATAGAACATTTTACTTTTTTTAGGTCATCTGTTATCTTGAGAACACAGCTGCGCTCGTGAGAACAACTTTTGTAGCCATTTTTGGCATCTTAGCTTCAAATTAACGACGGATTCTTGCAATTTAATCTAGTATTTAGTTATTATGTCTTGTTCTTCATCTATTTCTTCATTTTCTCCTTCAAGCATGAGTAGCTAAACCCATTAGCTAGGGTTGTGGCTCAACCCTAGTGTGGGTAATTGATGGGTGTTGCCATCTAGGGTTAGATTGACTATGGGTATTTGCTATTTGGGTTGATTTTATGTTTTAATTTAGAATTGGTGGTTGCAAACACTGATTTATGCTTTGTGGGTTTAACTTTTCTTGAGAAAGAGAGTCTATGACCCCAAAATTGACCCAACAAGGAATTGGGATGGACTCATGAGAAATGATAGTCCCAATTAACGGGTTAAACCTCGAGAGAGTAATCACCCTACTTGAACCCTAGTTGCTTGATCTAACTTGCCTACCCATTTGGTCTCGAGAGAGTCAAGTGGGAAAAATCACTCTCTCTACCGAGAGGTGTGAGAGTGGGTAAAATTGTGCAACGGTTATAGCATAAGCCCCAATTATGTCAATCGAACCTTAGTAACATCTACCCGTCAATTAGCCACCTAGGTGATGTCACGACCCTAGTGCCCTTCTTTCCATTAGATACACTTTAGCATTATCTCGTAGCATAATCTAGTTTACATTAAGTGTTGAATAAGTAGTTTGTA
>NW_017670878.1:244298-335901 GCF_001879085.1 Nicotiana attenuata | reverse complement strand
CCTCTTGTTCAACTCCCGTCTAAGGTGTTTCCCGGAAAGCTGAAATCAAAGTGGAGTGGGCCATTTGAAGTTGTATATGTAACCCCATTTGGTGCTCTAGATTTGAAAACAAAAGTGGTGAAGTCTTTAGGGTGAATGGGAACCGTGTCAAGCATTATCTTGGGAAGTTTGATGATAGCCATGTGGTGGCTGTGGTTCATTTCAAATGATGTGATGGTAACCCGCGTCGTGCCGCGACGTTAAATCAGGCGCTTCTTGGGAGGCAACCCATGTGTTTTTCTTTTTGTTTTCTTTGATTTTCTTGGTAGTTAGGATTGATTTTTGAGCTAATTGGTTGTGAGATGTTGCAGGGATTGAGTTGATGCAGTGCAGGGCATAAGTGCAAAAATGTCAAGTCTCTGAAGTTTCCAGTGCGGTCGCACATCCATTTGGTGCGGTCCGCACTGGTGTGGGCAAGAAATGATGACTCTCTGAAGTTTGCCACCGCAGCCGCATTCCATTTTGTGTGGACCATGGTGGACCTCCACGGCCGCGGTCGCTTTTGTGCGGACCGCAAAGGTTGCCTCCTCAGACTTCTGCTGAACAAACCCAACGCGGCCCGCGGTCCGTTTTGTGCGGCCGCGCTGGTGGGTAAGACTGGGTCCCACACCTTTTTCTATAAATAGACCTCAAGGGTCTCCTTTTACCCTTTTCGAACCCTAAACTCTCAGAGCCCTTTTTTACTGTTCATCCTCTCTTTTTGACCGTAACTCTTGCTTAGTGTGACTAGTTGCATTACATATACTCGTCTGGTAACATCTCGATCATATCTTTGTGCTTAATTTTAGTTTTTGTTTCATTTACAATAGCTCATAGCTTATTTTTCATCCCATTTTTCTCTAGTTGTTAGCGTAGGTTAGTATAACTGTTCATTTTTGTGCGCTTAAAGAGTTTTATTAACTAGGCAAAATTGAGTAGGGACACATTAGGTGAAAAACTTGAACAAATTGGCAAAAATTGGAAACCCTAACTCAGTGCCCTAATTGAGCACCCTTCGCGGACTGCGGTCACTTTTGTGCGGTTTGCGGTGCTTATGTCCTAAGAGTTGTCCTGTGCCAGCGCGACCGCATTGCACTTTGTGCGGTCCTCGCTGACCCACCGCGGCTGCGATACCATTTTGTGCGGGCCGCGGTGGTGAGATTCAGAGAGCTAACCTTGGGGGCTTTAAACCTGTGCGGACCGCGGTCATTTCTGTGCGGTCATCGGTGGCTTCAGTGCAGCCGCACTGCCATTTTGTGCAGTCTGCACTGGCCTGTTCCAGCAACTGTTTCTGCAACTTCTGAGCTTCTATTCTGCAATTCATTCTGCATTTGTTTCACTGCGTGTGCTTAGACTAACAATGTTAGATGCGTGTGTTTGCAGACAATGGTTAAACAACGAGGTGGCAAAGGATCACAACAACCCGGGAGAGGTGGTTCCTCCCGAGGGGGCAAAGGAAAGAGAGTGGTAAAACTCACTCCCCAAGCTCGGGAAAACATCAAAAAGACCTGGAAGTTGATAAAAGCTGCAGATAAAGCTGCTTCCCATTCTTCCGGAATTGAGTATATGCCATCCAAGGACATCTCCTCAGACTCAGTCCCAACTCACATCACCACCAACTTCTAACTGACTGATACCCCTCCAGCATCACCCACTATCAAGAGGCCGGTGAATGTAGTTTCTGATTCTTCTGAGGGGTCGGAAGCAGGTAGTGGAGACGACTCCACCTCCGCCACATCTTCATTATCTAGGGAGAGTGCAGGCGGAAATGAGGAGGAGGTACAGGGTGCTGAAGGTGGTGAGCCTCAAGTCGGAGGTGTTGCTCGAACTAGAAAACTTGAGGAGTGGGAGGATAGATTTGTGAGCCAAGTTGCATATCATAAGTTTAGGGAGTGGTGGCCGGTGAGACATTTGATACCGGAGAGGAGCTTTATTGACAAAGATCTACTTCCCCACAACCCTAACGTGCAGAGGGAATTTAGAACTAGAGTGGGCTGGGAATTTTTTATGGAGAAGTGTATTGATGCAAATGAACATATGGTCAGGGAATTCTATTGTAATGTGGCCCACATCGTCAAGGGTTCTAAAGTGACCAAGGTTCGAAACAAAAAGCTGTTGTTCGACGGGCAGTCTCTGAATGAATATCTGGGCTTCAATGAAGAGGACGAGACTCTATACTTGGAAAAGTTAGAGATGGGTGAGGTTTCCGTCCATGGTTAGCCCAGTACTTGGCAATCCAAGGTACCATTCCTGAGTGGTTGACTGCGGGGGTAAAAGTTCTGAGGGGGACTCTGAACTTTGAAGCTAAGGGTTGGGGAACCTTCATTTGCAGCAGGTTGGACCCTACCACACATGACCAGACTCTTCCTATCCATCGGGCTGTGTTAGTTGCATCTATCATGGCGGGATACCCCATCAATGTGGGGAATGTGATGTCCCGCATCATCTCTCTTGTGGGTGCGGAAGCTAACCGGAAATACCCTTTCCCCAACACTCTCTCTATGTATTTCCGGGACTTGGAGGTGGAAAAGAAGCCATATGATGTCAAAGCCAAACCGGTTGCTCCATTCTCATGGTACAGTTTGAAGGGGCCAAACAACCCCAAGGACACGAACTACAAGCCCCCTGCTTCTGCTCCAACTGGCCAGTCTGAAGAGCCAATTGTGGTAGAGGCCTCCACTGAGCCTTCCTCCACGGTTGCTACCATGCCTCCCGGACCTTCCACTTCTGCTGATTTGCCTCCAGGTCCTTCTACTCAGCCGGCCCGGAGATTCCATCTTCCCGGGCCCATCCTATCACTGCCCACCGACTAAGCCAGACGCTTCAGAGCCTGAACAACTGGATGTATACAGCTTCATCCAAGTTTTCTACTTTGACCTCCACCATTGCAGCTCAATCAGCTCCTCAGCCAGTTCAGGTTCCACAGTCTATAGAGGATGCTTTGAAGAAGTTACTTAACAACCAGGAGAAGATCCTCAGCACCCAGGCCGAGTTGGTAAAGGCAGTGGCTTCACATGGCAAAGCTCTAAAAGAGCTTGCCAAGGAGCACAAGAAGCTGCGCAAGACACGGGCATCCAGGGAANTATTCCACTTGCCCGGGCTGTTCTGTTGCATCATTATGGCGGGCTATCCTATCAACGTGGGCAATGTGATGTCCCGTGTCATTTCTGCAGTGGGGATTGAGCATGACCGGAACGATCCTTTTCCCAACACCCTTACTATGAATTTCCGGGACCTAAAGGTGGAGAAGAGACATTTTGATATCAAGGTCAACCCTGTGGCTCCGTTTTCATGGTACAGTTTGAAGGGGTCAGACAACCCCAAGGACAAAAATTACAAGCTGCCTGCCTCTGCTCCAACTGGCCAGTCTGAAGAGCCGGTTGCGGTAGAGCCCTCCACTGAGCCTGCCCCCACCACTGTTGAGCTGACTCCGGGACCTTCCACTACTACTGGTCCTTCTACTTCAGCTGGCTCGGAGATGCCCACAGGCTGCACCAGACACTTCAGAGCCTGAACAACTGGATGTATACTGCTTCATCCAAGTTGCCCACTTTGACCTCCACTATTGCAGCTCAGTCGGCTCCTCCGCCAGTTCAGGTCCCACAGTCTACAGAGGATGCTTTGAAGAAGCTGCTTGATAACCAGGAGAAGATCCTCAGCACCCAGGCCGAGTTGGTGAAGGCAGTGGCTTCACATGGCAAGGCTCTCAAAGAGCTTGCCAAGGAGCACAAGAAGCTGCACAAGACACGGGCTTCCAGGGAGTCCGTGAAGGAGCTCAGGGCGGATATAGAGAGACTGAAGGCAGACTAGCTACCTTTTAGATTTATTATTTGAGGATCCAGCTCTAGCAGCAGTACCAGCAGCAGTGCCACAGCAGGAGCAGACACAGATGATTCCTAGGAAGAAGAGGAAGCTCCCCAATGCAGATGAGGCGATCATCCAGTTGGCAGACCCACCGGAGGCCTCCTCCAGTCAGCCACAGGATACCCCGGATATTCAGCCTGTCCAGGTCCAGGCCCCAGTCCCAGCAGCTGAGCAGCAGGAGATCGGGAACCAGTCTGAGGTTCCCGCGCATACAGAGGACCCAGGGACCACAGATGGTCGCATGCAGACAGACATGGCTTAGGGAGTCTTCATATCCTTTCCCTATACTTTTTGATGCTTATTTTGTTAGTTGGCATTGGCGACAATGCCAGCTTTTATTCGGGGGGTGCGCCCTTCATTTTTGGATGACTGTAAATATTGATACTATTTTATGCTTTCTTTTGATTTTCTGTTGGTCTGTATATAACTTTACATTTAGTTGCTTTCATCGTACTTTTTATCTTCTTTTTGGGTCTGTATATAAAGTTACATCATTGTATATATTCATCCCCCGTTGTATATTCATTCCCCGTTTGTACATATTCATTCTATTTTCTATTTTTCGTAATTTTTTTTTGTTTTTAGCAACTTAATTTAGTATTTAGTTATTATGTCTTGTTCTTCATCTATTTCTTCATTTTCTCTTTCAAGCATGTGTAGCTAAGCCCTTTAGCTAGGGTTGTGGCTCAACCCTAGTGTGGGTAATTGATGGGTGTTGCCATCTAGGGTTAGATTGACTATGGATGTTTGCTATTTGGGTTGATTTTATGTTTTAATTTAGAATTGGTGGTTGCAAACACTGATTCAATCTTTGTGGGTTTAACTTTTCTTGAGAAAGAGAGTCTATGACCCCAAAATTGACCCAACAAGGAATTGGGATGGACTCATGAGAAATGATAGTCCCAATTAACGGGTTAAATCTTGAGAGAGTAATCACCCTACTTGAACCCTAGTTGCTTGTCCTAGTTTGCCTACCCATTTGGTCTCGAGAGAGTAAATTGGGCAAAATCACTCTCTCTACCGAGAGGTGTGAGAGTGGGTAAAATTGTGCAACGGTTATAGCATAAGCCCCAAATATGTCAATCGAACCTTAGCAACATCTATCCGTCAATTAGCCACCTAGGTGATGCCACGACCCTAGTGCCCTTCTTCCCATTAGATACAACTTTAGCAACTATCTC
The DNA here is from genome assembly GCF_001879085.1 of Nicotiana attenuata. Lineage (NCBI taxonomy): Eukaryota > Viridiplantae > Streptophyta > Magnoliopsida > Solanales > Solanaceae > Nicotiana > Nicotiana attenuata. Next base: position 330,838 of record NW_017670878.1, on the reverse strand, counting down.
GTAGCATAATCTAGTTTCAATTAGTAGTTTGATAATAGTAGTTTATAATGGAAAAACCCCAAAAATGTTAGAAGTGACATTTAGAACAATTACACGACTCTAGTCTAGATAGATACCCAGCTCCAATTTCTAGCTCTCCGAGGAATTCGATCCCGACCTCCTCATATCGGGTAAAAGCTATTGCGACCCTCTCTTCCTACTTTATAGTAGTGTGGAGTTGGCAGCGATCATACGCACTCGTCACCTCATGTACACGGCATTCATATAACAACAATACCAAATCCTAAGGGGAATTCCCCCATTTCCAAACTTCCACCCTCAAATTCCTTAATTAGATGAGGAAAACAACAATAGATTAATGTATTATGATCAAATTAGAGTTAGGATTCTGTACCCAATAGTTCTCCTTCAATAACCCTCGAGAAATCGCCTCCCACCGAGCTCCAAATCAATTTTTGTGTTATGAAATTTCAAACTCTCGAAATCCTCTTTTCTGCCCAGCGATTTCCGCATCTGCGCTCATGGGGCCGCATCTGCGGTCCCGCACCTGTGGAAAAATCATCGCAGGTGCGAACGTCACTTATCCGGGCTGGGGCCGCATTTGTGGTCACTGGCCCGCATGTGCGGTCCCCCATCCACACCTGCAGTTCTTGATGCCCAAGACAAATTCCGCATCTGCAGCTTCCTAGCCGCTTCTGCGGCCGCGCACCAGCGGTCCCACATCCGTAGGTGCGATTATATCAGGTGCAGCAAATCTTCAGCAATGCCTAAGTTCCAAACCAAATCCGTTAAGCATCCGAAACTCACCCGAGGCCCCCGAAACCTCAACCAAACATACCAACCAATCCTAAAACATCATACGAACTTAGTCGAGCCCTCAAATCACATCAAACAATGCTAAAAACACGAATCACCCTCCAATCCAAACTTAATGAACTTGAAACCTCAAAATTCTAGAACTGATGCCGAAACCAAGCAAACCATGTCCGATTTACCCCAAACTTTGCACACAAGTCATATTCAACACTACGGACCTACTCCAACTTCCGGAATCGGATTCCGACCCCGATATCTAAATTCCACCATCAGCCCGAAACTCCAAAAATTCGACTTCTGCCATTTCAAGCCTAAATAAGCTACAGACTTCCAAAACATAATCCGGACATGCCCCTAAGCCCGAAATCATCCAACGAAGCTAACGGAATCGACGGAATTCCATTCCGGAGCCGTCTTCACACAGTTTAACTATGGTCCAAATTCTAAGACTTATGCTCTTATTTAGAGACTAAGTGTCCCAAAACACTCCGAATCTCAAGATGAACCATCTCGGCAAATCACAATAGTAGAAAAAGACACGGGGAAGCAGTTAATAGGGGATGGGGACGTTAATTCTCCAAATGCCCGGCCGGGTCGTTACATCCTCCCCTCTTAAAACATTCGTTCGTCCTCGAACGAGCATAGAGACATAACTAAAGTGGTGAAAAGATGAAGATAACGGCTGCACATATCCTGCTCGGTCTCCCAAATCGCCTCCTCAACCGGCTGACCCCGCCACCGAACCTTTACCGATGGAATGCTCTTTGACCTCAGCTTTCGAACCTGCCTGTCCAATATAGCCACTGGCTCTTCAACATAAGATAGATCCTTGTCCAACTAGACTGAAGTGAAAACCAACATGTGAGACGGATCGCCGTGATATCTTCGGAGCATCGTAACATGAAATATCGGATAAACTCCTGCCAAACTGGGAGGTAAGGCAAGCTCATAAGCAACCTCCCCAACACGTTGCAACACCTCAAAGGGACCAATAAACCTTGGGATCAACTCGCCCCTCTTTCCAAATATCATAATGCCCTTCATAGGCGAAACCCGAAGCAAGACCCACTCTCCCACTGTAAATGAAATATCGCGAACCTTTCGGTCCGCATAACCCTTCTATCCGGACTGGGATGTGCGAAGACTATCCTGAATCACCTTAACCTTCTCCAAAGCGTCCTGCACCAAGTCTGTGCCCAATAATCTAGCCTTACGCGGCTCAAACCAGCCCACCGGGGATCTACACCGCCTACCATACAGAGCCTTATACGGCGCCATCTGAATGTTGGACTGATAACTGTTGTTGTAGGCAAACTCCGCAAGTGGCAAGAACTGATCCCAAGAACCTCCAAACTCCATCAACACGCACAGAGCATATCCTCAAGAATTTGAATAGTGCGCTCGGACTGTCTGTCCGTCTGGGGGTGAAAGGTTGTGCTCAACTCCACTCGAGTACCCAACTCATGCTATACGGCTCGCCAGAACTGTGATGTGAACTAAGTACCTCTATTAGAAATGATGGAAACTGGAATACCATGTAGGCAAACAATCTCTCGAATATAAATCTCAGCCAACCGCTCTGAAGAATAGGTAGTGCACATAGGAATGAAGTGCGCGGCCTTGGTCAGCCGATCTACAATCACCCAAATAGCATGGAACTTCCTCAAAGTCTGTGAGAGTCCAACTACGAAGTCCATGGTGATCCGCTCCCACTTCCACTTCGGAATCTCTATCTGCTGAAGCAAGCCACCCGGTCTCTGATGCTCATATTTCACCTGCTGACAATTGAGGCACCGAGCTACAAACCCAACTATATCTTTCTTCATCCTCCTCCACCAATAGTGCTGCCTTAAATCCTGGTACATCTTTGCGGCACCCGGATGGATGGAATACTGCGAACTGTGGGCCTCCTCTAGAATCAACTCCCGAAGCCCATCAACATTGGGTACACATATCCGACCCTACATCCTCAATACCCCGTCATCACCAATGGTCACATCTCTGGCATCATCATGCAGAACCTTGTCCTTGAGGACAAGAAAATGAGGGTCATCATACTGACGCTCTATGATACGATCAAATAGGGAAGACCGAGAAATCACACAAGCTAGGACCCTACTAGGCTCCGAAATATCCAATCTCACAAACCAGCTGGCTAAGGCCTGAACATCCATTGCCATGGGTCTCTCTGCTGCTGGTACATAAGCCAAACTCCCCAAACTCTCCGCCCGGCGACTCAAAGCATCGGCCACCACATTGGCCTTCCCCGGGTGGTAAAAAATAGTGATATCATAATCCTTAGGCAGCTCTAACGACCTCCTTTGACGCAAATTAAGGTCCTTCTGCTTGAACAGATGCTGCAAACTCCGGTGATCAATATAGATCTCACTAGGAACACCGTACAAATAATGACGCCAGATCTTCAAGGCGTGGACAATAGCTGCTAACTCGAGATCATGGATAGGATAATTCTTCTCATGCACCTTCAGTTGTCTGGACACGTAGGCAATCACCCTACCGTCCTGCATCAATACCGCTCCAAGGCCAACCCTCGAGGCATCACAATGGACAGTATAAGACCCCAAACCTGTAGGCAATATCAATACTGGGCTGTAGTCAAAGCTGTCTTGAGCTTCTGAAAGCTCTCCTCACACTTTTCTGTCCACCTGAATGGAGCACCCTTCTGGGTCAGCCTGGTCATAGGTACTGCAATAGATGAGAATCCCTCAACAAATCGACGGTAATAACCCGCCAAACCAAGGAAACTACGGATCTCTGTAGCTGAGGATGGTCTGGGCCAACTCTGCACTACTTCCACTTTCTTGGAACAACCTTGATCTCTTCACTCGATACTACGTGGCCCAAGAATGCCACGGAATCCAACCAGAACTCACATTTCGAGAACTTCGCATATAATTTCTTTTCTCTTAAGGTCTGAAGCACTATCCTCAGGTGTTGCTCATGATCTTCCCTACTCCGGGGGCATACCAGAATGTCATCAATAAAGACAATAATGAACGAGTCGAGATATGGCCGGAATACACTGTGCATCAAATGCATAAATGCTGCTGGGGCATTGGTCAGCCCAAATGACATAACAAGGAACTCGTAATGACCGTACCGAGTCCTGAAAGCAGTCTTCGGGATATCTGGCTCCCGAATCTTCAACTGATAGTAACCTGAACTCAAGTCAATCTTAGAAAATACTCGAGCACCCTATAACTGATCAAACAGGTCATCAGTACGAGGTAGAGGATACCAGTTCTTCACTGTAACTTTGTTCAACTGGCAATAATCAATGCACACACGCATAGAACCATCATTTTTCTTAACAAATAAGACAGGAGCACCCCAAGGTGACACACTGGGCCGAATAAAGCCACTATCAAGCAATTTCTGTAAATGTTCCGTCAACTCCTTCAACTCAGGAAGAGCCATCCGATAAGGAGGAATAGAGACGCGCTGAGTTCCCAACAACAAATCAATGCCAAAACTAATATCTCTATCGGGCGGCATGCCCAGAAGATCAGTTGGAAACGCATTAGGGAAATCCCACACTACTGGGACTGAATCAACTGTAGGGGTATCAATACTGACATCTCTCACATAAGCTAGATACGCGTCACACCCATTCTCAACCATTCGCTGAGCTTTAAGAAATGAAATAACTCTAATGGGAGTGTAATGTAAAGTACCCCTCCACTTTAATCGCAGTAAACCTAGCATAACCAGCGTCACGGTCTTGGCGTGTCAATCAAGAAAGAAAAATGAGGCGACAACAGTCCATGCCCAAGATAATATCAAAATCTACCATGCCGAGCAATAATAAATCAGTTGTGGTCTCAAAACCACTAAGAGAAATCAAACACGACCGATAAACGCGGTCCACAACAAGAGAATCTCCCATATGAGTAGAAACATAAATAGGGGAACTCAAAGAATCCTGAGATACGCCCAAATGCGGGGCAAAATAAGAGGACACATAGGAATAAGTGGAACCTAGATCGAATAGAACTGATGCATCTCTATGACAGACCGGAACAATACATGTGATGATAGAATTGGAGGCAATAGCCTCAGTACGGGCAGGAAGGGAATAGTATCTGGCCTGGCCTCCTCCACTAGGGCGACCTCTATCTCCGCGACCTCCACCTCTAGCTGGCTGAGTAGGTGGGGTGGCAACTGGTGCTGTAATCATAGCCTGGGAACCCTGTGGAGCACACTGTGGCTGAGAAGTCTGTGGAGGTGCACCCCTTCTAAGCCTGGGGCAATCCCTCACCATATGGCGTGTGTCGCCACACTCAAAACAAGCTCTAGGAGGGCGTGGAGGCTGTGACTGGCTCGGGCTAGGTCTGCTGGACTAACCACTGAAAGCACCCCGTGCAGGAGGCGCACTGGAGGTGCATAATAAGGCTCCTAAGGTCTAGGAGGAGCTGGAATACCACTGGCTGCTGGAAGAGCTGGATGAACGGGGCGACTCATATAACCCCTACCATGACGAACTGCAGCTGGGGCACGGGCACCAGAATAACGGCCCAACTCTCAAGACCTCTTGGCCTCTCTCTCCTCCCTATCCCGAGCAAGCATGCCCTCTACTCTCCTAGCAATACTCGCCACCTGCTGATAGCCGATATCCATCTCTAACTCTCGGGCCATGCTAGACCTGATGCTGGGAATGAGCCCCTCAATAAACCGGCGAACTCTCTCACAAACTGTAGAAACCAAGGCCGGTGCATGTCTAGCCAAGTTATTGAAACAGACAGCATACTCCAAAATAGTCATAGTGCCCCGGCGCAAATGCTCGAATTCCGCGCGCCATGCGTCCCTGAGGCTCTGAGGGACATACTCCCTAAAAAACATATCCGAAAATTGGGTCTATGAAAGGGAAGCTGCCTCAGCCTGACTGCCTAACTCAAAAGTACGCCACCACTGATAGGCTGCCCCTCGAAGCTGGAAGGCAGTGAAAGAAATCCCACTCGACTCTGCTATACCCATACTGCGGAGGATACAGTGGCACTCCTCTAGAAATCCCTGAGCATCCTCTGATGCTAGACCACTAAATGTAGGAGGGTCGTACTTCTTGTACCTCTCAAGCTTCCGCTGCTCCTCTTCTGAAACTTCTTCCCTACCCTCGGGCTGAGCTGGGGCTACAGGCGATATTGGTATAACCTCTAGGATTTGATCAACCCAAACCCGCTGCTCTAGAGTGCCAGCGGCGGGAGTCTGTGCTCCTCCCCCGGCATGAGATATGGCTGCAGCAAGGGGAATCAACCCTGCTTGAGCTAGAGTGTTGTACATGCTCATAAACTGTACAAGGGTCTCCTGGAGAGCTGGAGTAGTAGTAGTAGGCGTATCAAGCGCCTGGGCTCTGGCTGGAGCTGCTGGTGGCTCCTCTATAAAAGCTCGCACAGGTGCTCTGGCTGCACCACATGCGCGTCCTCGGCCTCTACCCCGACCCCGGTCTCTGGCGGCTCTAGCAGGGGGCGCGGGTGCCTGGTCATACTTGGTAGCACTGTCCTCACCATCTGTGAGAGAATAGAAGACAAAAGTTTAGAATTTCGAAGTCAATAATCTCGCACGACAAGGAATCAAATGAAGTGGAATTTTCCTAACAGTTCCATAGCCTTTCGAAGATAAGTACAGACGTCTCTGTATCGATCCGCGAGACTCTAATAAATCGGCTTGTGACACACGACTCCTATGAACCTGGTGCTCCTATACCATCTTATCACAACCCAAGTTCTCCCTCCGTGAACTTTCATGACGCCACCTAGTCTCTACGACTAGGTAAGCTTAACAATTTGCGAAAAAGAAACGAAGACATGAAATCTAGCAATTTAACAGGTAAATCTAAATAAGAAGTTTAAAATGCCGGTCGACATATAAAATAAAAACTCTCAAACTGAACACAAATGCTCCCAAAACCCGAAAACCCGCAAGTCACAAGCTACTAAGATGTTCTAACTGTTCTATACATCATCTCTACAGAAAGAAAGAGAAATGAACTTAAGGGGATGGAGGGGGACTCCGAGGATCTGCGGGCGCGGGCAGATGTACCTTGAAGTCTCCAACTGACAGCAGCAACTGCAACTAGTAATGAGGCTGGTACGATGAACCTGAATCTGCACACGACAAACATGTGCAGGAAAGGGCATGAGTACACCACAGTGGTACCCAGTAAGTGCCAAGCCTAACCTTGATCGAGTAGTGACGAGATCAGGTTAGGGCCCTACTGGTTTACACATATAATAAGATAAAATAGTATGAAATATGGCAGTAACGATAAATGCTAACAGTCAATGAAAATGAAATCATAGGAAAATAATAACTCAATACACAGAGATAGCAACAGGGGATCTCCCGGGATACCGTCCCGTAGTCCCAAACGTAAATGTATAGAGGATCTCCCAAGATACCATCCCGTAGTCCAAATCGTAAATTTGCAGCGGGATCTCCCGGAATATCGTTCCGTAGTCCTAAAGTAAATATCCAGTACAGGGGGATCTCTTGGGATACCATCCCGTAGTCCCAAACATAAACATACAGGGGATCTCCCGGAATACCGTTCCGTAGTCCCAAAGTAAATATCCAGTACAGGGGGATCTCCCAGGATACCGTCCCGTAGTCCCAAACATAAACATATAGGGGGATCTCCCGGAATACCATTCCGTAGTCCCAAAGTAAATACACAACTCATTCACTATACACAACAACTTCAACAAGGAAAATCTACAGTTCTAATCAAGTTCGAATCAAAGAAGACAGGTAATTCTTACTCTAAACATGCTGCACAGAATCCGGGTAGGCAGTTAAAGCAGGTAAGACAATTAAGGCACGTAAGCATGCTTTCCTAAGCTAAACAGGAGGCTACATATACTAGTATTGCTCAATTAAAGGAAAACATATATATTTACTTAATGAAAACGGGGTTTGTCAATAATTAGCACGTGTACGCACTCGTCACCTCACGTACACGACATTCATATAACAACAGTACCAAATCCTAAGGGGAATTCCCCCACACAAGGTTAGGCAAGCCACTTACCTAGAACCAAGCTCAAAATCAATCCGAAATCATGCTCTTGCCACGAGTATACAACTCCGAGTGGCCCAAATCTAATCAAATCAATTACAATACGTAAATATAGCTTCAAGCAACTAACTTAGCTAATGTATTTAAAGCTAAGGCAAGAAAATGGGAAAACGCCCAAAAATCCTCCCCGGGCCCACATCTCGGAATCAGGTAAAAGTCACAAATTACGAACACCCATTCACTCACGAGTTCACTCGTATAAAAATCATCCCAATCCGACGTCAAATTCCTATTCAAACCTCAGATTTTCAATTGGGGAACTTTTTCCCCCATTTCCAAACTTCCACCCTCAAATTCCTTAATTAGATGAGGAAAACAACAATAGATTAATGTATTATGATCAAATTAGAGCTAGGATTCTTTACCCAATAGTTCTCCTTCAATTATCCTCGAGAAATCGCCCCCCACCGAGCTCCAAATCAACTTTTGTGTTATGAAATTTCAAACCCTTGAAATCCTCTTTTCTGCCCAGCGATTTCCGCATCTGCGCTCATGGGGCCGCATATGCGGTCCCGCACCTGCGGAAAAATGATCGCAGGTGCGAAGATCACTTATCCGGGCTAGGGCTACATTTGCGCTCACTGGGCCGTATCTGCGGTCCCACTTATGCGGTCCCCTAGCCGCACCTGCGGTTCCTGATGCCCAAGCCAAATTCCGCATCTACGGCTTCCTAGTCGCTTCTGCGGCTCCGCACCTGCGGTCCCACATCCGCAGGTGGGATTATATCAGGTGCAGCAAATCTTCAGCAATGATTAAGTTCCAAACCAAATTCGTTAAGCATCCGAAACTCACCCGAGGCCCCCGAAACCTCAACCATGTAGACATGTAATTTTTGACCCTCCCCGAGATTTTATACATTTTAGCGTTTAAATATTTAGTTTAGGTCTAATATCGCTATTTTAACTAGTTTTGACCCTTTTACTTTATTTTATCACAAAAATAAAAATTACAAAAATATTTTCTCTTATTTTGCTAATTGATATTTTATTTAGTTATTTTTGGTTTAACTACCTTTCGTAAAATTAAAAAATATACAAAAATAGTTTCACTATTAGCATTTAGTTTTATTTTAATGGTTTATTTAATTAAGAGTGATTTCTGTACTTTATAAATACATTATACTTTTTAGAATAAGATTTGTGATTTTAGCTAAAAGAGTGTGAACAACCCCAAAACTAGTCCCATTTTTGAATTTTCTTAAGAAATTTTGGACCAACCCAATTACCCTTGGCCCAAATAACCTTAGCCCATTACCCCATCCTTAACCTAAGACCCTAACCCTACCTTCTTCTAGACACGGACGGACAAACAGAAAAAAGAGAGGGGAGTACGAGACAATTGGGGAAGGAACGTAAAGCATAAAGAAACGAGGGGAGGGACGAAACGGATAGTAGAGAGGGAGATTTCTTCTTCCTCTATTTTTCAAAAGCAGGTTTTGGTGGTTATGTTTAAGATAAGATTGTGAGAAAGAAGTTGAAAGATGACAACAAGAGACGTACACTAAAGACTTCACATGGAGAAGATCTCAAACTTTCTAAAGTAATTTAGCCTCACTCAAATATTAGAGATTGTAAAAGCTTGGGCACTGACGAGAAAAGCAGCTATTTGGTGTTGACAAGAGCTTAACATTGGAGCTGTTTGGAGGTTCTTCGGTCGTGGTTTGGTTTTCCGGCGGAAGTTTTGTTTGGTCGGAAGACTCTGTTTCGCTTCACTTCGTCCATAGAAATTTTAGCTTTTTCCTCTGATTTTCGATTTTGAAACCATGGAATCCGATGGGGTTTGATTGAGGTCGCTTTGGTTTCGAGTTTTCCGGCGCCGATTCGAGTTCCGCCCCAGGTTCGTCACATTTTTTTGTTCAAAGAAGTGAAACAATCAATTTTAAGCTATATTGAGGTCCATTTCGTTTTCCCTTACACAATTATTTGGATATTCTTGAGCGAATTTCTTGTTTGAGTTGTTTGATGTGCTTTACGTGCTCTATTCGCTAGTCCGGTATATTTAATTTGCTTATCTTATTTGAAATTAGATTAATGAATATCTATGAAGGTTGATTTGCCTACTGTTTTGTGAATTATCACCTGTGAATTTGGATTAGGAAAAAATAATGATCAATAGGCCATGGGGGTTGACAGATTTAAATAGCAAAGAAAATGGATTTAGGCTTAATATGAGTTTGATCTTATAGTTACTTGGGTCGTTAGTGACATGTTTTAGGTCCGATAATTTAGGCAACTTTAAGAACTCATTTGTGGTTGGTAGGCAAACTTTAGGTCTTTTTCTTTCATTTTATTCGAGGCGAGAGGTCGTTCCCTTTAGTTTATACTCAGGGGAATGCCCCGTAGACTTTATAAATATATTATTAACCGGGGTATGCCCGAAGTGAATGTATTTGGAGGCCGTGACGAACTTCGTAAAAAAGTATACTATATATTAGTATTTAGGACTTTACGTCACTTTTCTTTTTCTATTTTCTTTTATTAGGTGGGGACGACCTCGAGCCTCTTGTGTGTTTATTTTTCTTTTCCGTGTTTATTTTTAACTCAATTCGAATATTTTAAAAGCCAAATAGATCGAGTATGCAACCGTACTAGTTACGGGACTCAGGGAATGCCTAACACCTTCTCCCTGAGTTAAATGAACCCCCTTACCTAGAACTCTGGTGCAGATTTAGTTTTGGAGTCCAAAGTGTTTTAAAAGGAAATTTTTTTTTAAAGAAAAACGGTGACCTGGCACACCGAAACCAATGTCAGGTGGCGACTCTGAAAAGTCCTTTTGAACACAATCTTTTTGTCACATTCAAATTTGAAAACCCTTTTTGAGCTTCAAAAATCTTTTTATTTATATTAAGAGGGTTGGTGAGGTAAAAAAAAGGGAGTGTGACAGCTTTGGCGACTTTGCTGGGGAGTTGCAGGTTCGAGCTGATACTTGATCTTGTTGGCTTTTAGGATATTCATGTGAGGTGTTTTTTTTTTCTTTATTTGCTTTGTTTGTCTTATTTCCTGTTTTGTTGATTATTTATTTATCGCTTTTCCTTATGTGTTTACCGCTTTATAACTGTCATCATTTGCATAACCATGGATCTTTTTTTGTTCTGCAACAAGTCTTTCGGAGTACGTTTGAGCGTACACGGCCTTTTTGTGAGTCACCCGTGTCTTTAGGGGGTAGCGTGGAAGCGTGGAGTGGGCGGATAGCTAGAGCAGCCGCCATTGACCACGTGCCGCCCCGAATTGCCTTGTCTAGTGAACCCCAAACTTAGGTCAGCCTTTAGGTCATGCTTATTTGCATCATATCATTTAAACCTAGCAGGGCTCGGTCCTAGGCACCATGTCCCGTTGTAGGAAGCCTATCCAAATTATGTCAACTAGGCTCATGGCCCAAAAAGACATTTAATCATCCTTGTGTGCTACAAGCTGCATTCTTTAAGGGTAAAAGAGTCATTTGGTGGACCAATGATAGTTGAGGGCAAATGAAAAGAAAAGAGGGTGAAATATAAAGAAGAAGCAAGTAGGGCCTAGTTATATTTTTTTTTCTTTCACAACTTTTTCAAGAAAAGCAAAAAAAAAATGAAAACGAAAAATCCAAAAAGATTTGCACTTTCCCATCATTTTCCAAAAAAAAAAATCAAAAAATTAAAAAGAGAAAAAGAAAATACAAAAAGGTTTTACATGTTTCATCATTTTTTTAAAAAAAGAGACAAAAAATATGTTTTCTTCAAATTAGTGTTTTTTTATTCTCTCTCGCATCCAATCTTTCCGAACTACGCATACCTGATTCTCGTCTTTCGGGGTGAGATACGTAGGAAACCCACATAGGGTCCGGTCTTCCTAGTGAGTCTTAGGTTCTTGGCTTCCGGGGTCATTGCCAAATCTTGCATGTTTAGCCACTTTTTGCCACATTGGCCGTTTTTGCAAAATAGGACTATTTTCTCAAAATTTTTTGTTATCTCATGTCTTAGAGCCCTGAGTCCACTACAAGGTGTCCTCCTAGTTTTAAGGTCCATTCCTGTTGAATTTGCATGTCTAGCAACTATGGGCCACATTGGCTGTTCTTGCAAAATTGGGTCATTTTCGCAAAAGTGATTCAATGACCCATGTCCTAGAATCTTGAGTCCACAACTAGGTGTCATATTACATTAAGGTCCGTCTTTTTTTGAGTTTGCATCTTTAGCACTTCTGGCCATATCGGTCGTTTTTGCAAAATAGGTCATTTCTGCAAATTAATTTCTGGGCATGATTGTTGAGTATTTGAATCCATGTAAGCTTTAGTAAGGTATTTCCATATCTTTGAGGTCACCCTTATTGAGTTTTCACTTTTAGCCACTTTTGGCCACGTAAGCCATTTTGCAAAAATAGCCCAATCATTTCTTGCATGTGTCCAATAGGAGGTGTTGTGGTCTCACATAGTGTCTCGAATCACTAATCTATTTGGTCTTATTTTTCTTATTCAGGTGTGGATCCATGTACCAGAGCTCGAGCATGACAGATGTTGATTTGTATGGATCCACCAAATCGTAGAGTACCTGGTTCTCTACAAGTTTCTGCTGAGAGCACTTAGTAAAGCAGTAAGTAAATGAGGCAGAGGATTTTTTTACGTGGAAAAATCCCGCACAAGGGGATCAAAAAACCACAACCTACACTGTAGGCTTTTAACTTCACTAACTTGTAATCTTACCTATTACAAACCACTTTACAATACTTCCGATTGCAAAGGATTTACTCAACTAACTTGTGGTACCTTTACCACAAGCCACTTTGTGACTATCCTAGTTACAAAGGCTTTTTCTAACTTGTGATGCTGTCACCATAAGCCACTGTAACTCTACGATTACAAAGACTTTTCCTTATGACTAAATCTAGTCACAACATAAACTCAACGAGTTTACGAATTTACAAGAGAATTCCTAATCAGTATGCTTCTAAGTAAGCGATTTAGGAGATATAGTAAGTACAATAACAAGGTTACAACTCAACTAGGACAGCAACAATCAATCTTTTAGGAACTGGTCCGTAGTGACGTTCAACCTTGTTCTTCAAGCTTGAGAGAATGATTTTGCTATTTTTGCTAGAGGCTTGAATGAGAAACAGAAACCTTCCAGTGATGTTTTTGTATAACGCCCCTTTGGTACATCTTGATCACATCCCTTGAAATAATGTGAGTACTTTGTTTGGTTAGAGAATGAGTTGGCTGACAGTGTGGTACAGTGCGGCAGAAACAGTGCCGTCAGTCACTTCAGTTCCAGTTGTGTCCAAATGACTCTGTACTGCTATATAGGAACCACAGGAGCATCAGGTCCTTGTTTGGTTCCTAGCTCCTGAATCTGTAGCAGTTCATCTTTTACTGGAGTCCGTTAAAGTTTGCAGCAATCCAAAGTAAGTCGGGTTCCCTAACTGGTTCTGAGCAGTAAGTTTGTTAGATCATCAAAACATAAGGCAAGAGTGTTTAAGATCTATCAATTTCCCCCTTTTTGATGATGACAAACTTAACAATTATAAAGTCAGACTTGGGCAGTAGAAAAAATTTCAAGAGTTCCCCCCTGAGACGATGCCTTACTCTTTCATGTTCATAATAACCAGTTCCCCAGTGTGGTTCCCCCTGAGTCCTATATTAGGCTGTCTTTCTTTTCCCCCTTTTGGCATCATTAAAAAGAATAATCATCACAAATAAGTTCAGCTAAGATAACTCATGCCACATATATGCACACAATCATGAGAAAGAATAGAACACAAATAGAAAGTACTAGACAAAATAAAAGAGGATTCATATTAATAATTTTTGAATATGCCTCTTCCTTTGAAAGAGGAAGAGGCAGCATTGGACTTGATCACAGGAGCAGTAGTAGTACATAAAAAAACAACAAAAACATCCACCAACCATCAACAAGGAACAAACAAAAAAAATATCTAGAAAACTGGTCACTAAAGGGAATCTTAGGGGGCACTAGGAGGAAAAGGCTTGGAAGCTGCAGCAAGTGTCTGGAGAACAAGGTCTATTCGGGCGTTGCCCAACTTTTGCTCGTTGAGCAGTTCAGCCTTCAGGTTCTCAACTTGCGCCCTGAGGTCAGCATTTTCTTGGGTCAAACAGATCACCTCATCATTCGACATGGGAACCGCTCTAGCTTGCTGGCCTTCCAGGATAGCATTTCTGGCCTTCAATCGACGTATTTCCTCAGCTGCACTGTTATGGGCATTGATGAGCTGAGACACAGTTGAAGTGCTTCCTACAGCCCATACTTCTCAATACACTCGCACTCTTCCAGGGTTGTTTGTGAGAATGTCTGCTTACGGGTCCCTACTTTACCTATTCCCAAAGGAACCTCAAAGTGTTTGAACACTCGCGTGAGCAAGAATCCATAGGAAGCCCGTGATTGCCATCCTTGAAATCAGGCACCTTCTACATGTGCTCAATCATTATGGCAGGCAGACTCACAGGGTTGAAACCGTCCAATTGCTCCATTAAGAATATATAAGATTTTAAAGTTACAGATCGCCTTTCTACTCGAGGCAACAGGACTTTGTTAACTAGTTCAAACAACAACTGGTAGACAGGAAGTAGTGCTTTCTTATGGATCTGGTCCCCTTTCTGATTGGAATTATCTTTCACCACCGCATTTCAGAAGTTGTACTGGCAAACATCTCGGACACTCGTCACTCCAACTGTAGGAACTTGCAAAATTTCTCCAAGCACTTGCATGTCAAAGACAATGTCCACACCATTGACCAAAGCACAAACATGGTCAGTATCGACTAGAAACAGACTGGCGAAGAAACTCTGTACCTCCTCCTCATACACTTTAGGAGCATCAACGTAGAAAAGATGCGTCCACTGTTGCAACTCCACCATTTCCAGGATTTGGCACATTCCGGCCATTTCTGAGATTGTTGGGTCAAACGTACGACCCAGCAGAATTTTTTGATGCCTTAAGCGCTCAGAGCCAAGGCAGACCTCACTTCGTGATTTCTTTCCAGGACTAGGTTCTTCAACTGTTTCATACTTGCGTTTCCTATGCTTTTCTCCACTGTCTTTACCTTTCCCTTTGGATTTGACAAGAATATCCTCATCACTCACTACCTTCTTCATCTTAGACTTAGAAGTAGACCCTTTCTCCATGGAAACAGACTCAGCCTTTTTTGAGGACCGCCTTATAAGGGAACCAGGTTCCTCAGGAGTTCCTTCTTCCACCTCAACAACAGGGATAGCTTCATCACCTACAGGTACACCATCCTTCACCAACTTTCTTCATTTCTTCTTACTACTTTTCTTGCTCTTTTGGAGTGCAGAATCGTAGGCCACTTTTACTTGAAGCCTGGTAGTGGGGCGCTTGATTTCAGACTCAGGGATGGAACCAACCCTTCACTTGCTTATGAATGCGTCAAGGGCCACGTTGTCCAGGTCTTCTTCATCACTCGATAGCATTTCTGGTCCTTGAATTTCCAGGGGCACATCATCGAATGCAGGAACAACACTGTCCTGGGGATGAGACTCCTGACCTGGATGCTCATGAGAGGGATCAGGCTCCCCATGTGAAGCCCCAGTAGTGTATGCTACTGCATCTCCTTCAGTTGCCATAATGGCTCCTTCTTCCCTTACGCTTTGTGACTCGTGTTTCTGGGAAATGACCTTATGCAATATCCCATCAGCGGATACCACAAACACAGTCTTTTCTTCTTCAACCGGTGCTTCGACAACCATGGAGTCGATTGCAACGATGGCGAAGCCTTTTGTGAACTCAGTATTTTGACCTTGTTCTCCACTTAGGGTTTGACTGGTGTGGACAACAGACGACGGAGAGAACTGAACAGTAGTGTCAAGGGTTTCTAAGTTGGGAAGAGGTTGGGAAACTAGGGAAGGTATGACTGGAGCAGTAGGAGTGATAGAGGGTGATAGAGACTCAGAGACGGCGAGAGGTTCCATAGACGGGTCAGAGGTGGTTACAGATGAGGCAGAGAGATCGGAAGTTTTCTCAGCCATTGGGAGAGGTGGTGTGATGATCCTTTCCTTTTGAGTGAATTTAGAATAGGGCTTATGGTTAAGAAGGGAAGAAGAAAGGGGTTTTTTAAACAGAGAGGATAATTATGAAGGAAGAAGAATAGGCACCTGTTTTGAAACGGTGGTTGGCGTGGAGAATTGTGATGTTTTAGAGGGAGATGGAACGTTTGAATTGAAGGGACGTGACAGCCGGATCTGAAAAGTTGATGATATGGCAGTTGTATTTTGTACCTTTTAAGACGTGTATTAAAGGATGCACAGAACTACTAACCTTTAGTACAAGGACCTGGTTCTTGAGAAACATTTTCTTCAAGCTCCCCCTTCTTCTCCTTTTAAAAAAAAAATTAATCCTCTTTTATCGGTCATGTACTGCATCTACTGCTTCTATGCTTAACATGCGTGTCTACCTGCAACGGTATTTGAAGTGAGTTAGACAGGGCCAAAAAACACTTTGAGTTAATTAATTCTTAAGAATACGAGCCAGCTAAAGAGGAATCAGGTTCTCAATTTGGCTTCAACAGTCCCAGCTTTATTCTGTTTCTTTCAAACTGTTCCCTACTTAGTGCCTTGGTGAAAATGTCCGCAATTTGATCTTCTGTGCTGTAGAACTTCATGCATATCAACCCTTTCTCCACATTATCTCTTAGAAAATAATGCCTCACATCAATATGTTTGGTCCTTTTATGTTGAACTGGATTCTTTGCCATATTGAGTGCACTGGTGTTTTCACATAGGAGAGGTACACTCTCAGTGAGAACTCCAAAATCCTCTAGCTGCTGCTTGATCCACAAAAGCTGAGCACAACAGGATGCTGCAGCTATATATTCAGCTTCAGCTGTTGAAAGAGCCACTAAATTTTGCTTCCTTATACCCCAAGAAATAAGACATGATCCTAAGAAGTGAGCCATCCCAGAATTGCTTTTTCTGTCCACAAGATAGCCTGCATAGTCTACATCAGCATACCCAATCAGATTAAAACTGTCACCAGATGGATAATATAGCACCAGGTCCTGCGTTCCTTTGAGATATCTCAGTATTCTTTTGGCAGCCTTCAAGTGAGATTCCTTGGGATTTGATTGAAACCTCGGACACAACCCCACGCTGAAAACAATATCAGGACGACTGGCAGTGAGATAGAGAAGAGACCCAATGATGCCTCTATACATTGTTTGATTCACAGGAGATCCAGTTTCATCCATGTCTAGTCGGGTGGCAGTTGCAATGGGAGTGTCTATCACTTTTGAAGCTTCCATGTCAAACCTCTTCAAGAGTTCCCTGAAGTATTTTTGCTGATAAATGGAAGTACCCTTTGGGGACTNGCCAGTTATCAGATGCAGTGGCGCTCTTACTGTGAGGGTTGCAAGGATCAATCTTCCTTGGAAACCCTACTCCCCGCCCTTTTTCACTGTCATTAGTGAACAAGGCAGTGGTAGCCTCTACGGACCAGGTCCACTTTAGAGATTTTTCAAGATCATTCATTACCTTTTCTATATTGGCTTGGAGGAGCTCGTTTTTCTCAATTTCAGCACTCATCCTACATCTTAAGGCATTCACCTCATTTCAAGCCTAAAATATTCCTCACTAACTATCTCCTTTCCTTTTTCAGAGCTTTCAGGTTTTGACTTAGTCAAGGGCTTTATTATTAGTTCCCTTTAGTCAGCAGTTTCTGCCAAAAGATCACTATTTTCTTTTCTAAGAATTTCAATGACTTTCTTTTGATCAGCAATTGCAGCCACTAAGTCTTCTCTAGTATGTTCAGATTCTTCTAGTTCTAAGAACAAGGAATCCCTATCCTCCGCAAGACTACAAAAGGCAATAATTAAAACATCAGCTAAACACATGAGTTTTTTTGGAGAATAGGATTTCAGATTTTTCTGAACATCCCTGAATTTTACCTCTTCGTTGCCATTATCTTCATCATTGTCTGATTGAGCCATCAAAGCAAGCGTTGAGTCATATCCAATCTCCTCGCCTTCAACTGCCATCGTAGAACTATCATCAGTATTAGATCTATCTTGTTTTACTTGTGTAGTTCCCTCATAAGCTATTTGCAAAGCCTCCCATATTTCCTTGGCAGTGTCGTATGTAGAGATTTTATTGTACTCTTTAGGTCCCAAACCATATACCAGAATTTTCTTGGCACGAAAATTCTTCTCCACCGCTTTCTTGTCTGCTTTGGTGTATTATCTGCAAGTCTTTTTTATTGAATATGGAAATTCATTTAGTACCTTGATTTGGAACAAACGGACCGTTGCAGATGACATCCCAAAGCTCACAATCCTCAGCCATGATGAAATCATGCATTCTAGCTTTCCACCACCAGTAGCATTTTCCATCAAACTTGGCTTCTTCAAAATTTAGTGGAGCCGCCATGAGGATCCTTCCTAGGTGTAAGCCTGATAGGAGGAACCCGCTCAGATACTAATTTTTGATTTCTATGGATCCACCAAATCGTAGATTACCTGGTTCTCTACAAGTTTCTGCTGAGAGCACTTAGTAAAGCAGTAAGTAAATGAGGCAGAGGATTTTTTTACGTGGAAAAATCCCGCACAAGGGGATCAAAAAACCACGACCTACACTGTAGGCTTTTAACTTCACTAACTTGTAATCTTACCTATTACAAGCCACTTTACAATACTTCCGATTGCAAAGGATTTACTCAACTAACTTGTGGTACCTTTACCACAAGCCACTTTGTGACTATCCTAGTTACAAAGGCCTTTTCTAACTTGTGATGTTGTCACCACAAGCCACTTTGTAACTCTACGATTACAAAGACTTTTCCTTATGACTAAATCTAGTCACAACATAAACTCAACGAGTTTACGAATTTACAAGAGAATTCCTAATCAGTATGCTTCTAAGTAAGCGATTTAGGAGATATAGTAAGTACAATAACAAGGTTACAACTCAACTAGGACAGCAATAATCAATCTTTTAGGAACTGGTCTGTAGTGACGTTCAACCTTGTTCTTCAAGCTTGAGAGAATGATTTTTCTATTTTTGCTAGAGGCTTGAATGAGAAACAGAAACCTTCCAGTGATGTTTTTGTATAACGCCCCTTTGGTACATCTTGATCACATCACTTGAAATGATGTGAGTACTTTGTTTGGTTAGAGAATGAGTGGGCTGACAGTGTGGTGTAGTGTGGCAAAAATAGTGCCGTTAGTCACTTCAGTTCCAGCTGTGTCCAAATGACTCTGTACTGCTATATAGGAACCACAGGAGCATCAGGTCCTTGTTTGGTTCCTAGCTCCTGAATCTGTAGCAGTTCATCTTTTACTGGAGTCCGTTAAAGTTTGCAGCAATCCAAAGTAAGTCGGGTTCCCTAACTGGTTCTGAGCAGTAAGTTTGTTAGATCATCAAAACATAAGGCAAGAGTGTTTAAGATCTATCAACAGATAACCCAGGACTATCGCATTTGGGTGCTTGTTAGAAGAGACTTTTTATATTTTGAGTCTGTTTTCATGTTTCCTTTTACTTTCTAGTCTTGTCTAGTAGTTTTGAGTTTTTAGGTGGTGTAAGAGCTTGTCAAGTTTTTTGTCATCGTACTTCCCATTTGTATTTGTAAACAAAAAAAATAGTTATAAATGAAAAATCCAAAAAGATTTTGTTTTAGTTTATTTTGTCCATTATTATTCCAGAACTACGCTTGATCTGATTCATGAGGGACATGATACGTAGGCAACTTACATAGGGTTCGATCGAATCATTTTTTTTAAAAAAAAATATTAATAAAAAAAAGAGAAGGGATGAAACTATGGTATGTAAGAAATGAGAGGAAAGAAAAGAGCGATAATTAAAAAGAAAAGAGAGGAAGGAAAATGAGCAGCCCAAGAAGTACTAGAAAATAAAGAAAAGAGAAAATTAAAATCAACAAAATTGGGATGATTCCAAATGACCTTGTGACCCTCGAAGTCATTCTAGAACCGGTAATTGTTGCTAGGGGAATTTTACGCAATGTGATATTTCTATTTGATAAATGCCCTAACGCTAACATGTTGGCTTTGTTTTTCTCCTATTTGTTACTTTCATTGTTATCATAACAGAGGGTGGTTAGTTTGTGGAACTTTGGAGATTCGTCCATACAACACAAGGTCAAAGAGCAAGGTAGCCATGGCTAGCAAAGAAATAGACACGGGAGTTGTAGACCCACCAAGGGAGATTGTTGAATTAGAATCGGAACTGAAAGAGGAGGTCCGAAGGTTGAAACATCAGATGGCGGAAATGTATCAGGCCTGGATTAAGGGACATCCTCCACCTTCATTCCCTACCAACTATACAGAAAACCATGCCTCCATTCCACTGTTGTCCCGAGCCCAGATGCCTAATACCGTTTATCATTCCCCTCAACACGCCCCGGTCTTCAGCCCTTACAACTCCTACCCCGGCACCTCGGCCCAAATTTTCCATGCTCCACCATCCAAAACAACCTCATACCCTGCTCTGACATCTGCTCCTATTTTTGTACCCCCTCCACAAGCTACCCTCCATCGATCCTCTAGTCAGCCCGCATTCCAAGCTCCAGATTCCTAATACTATGCCCCGGAACCTACCTTCAAGGTCTCGGATCCATACTCTTACGCTCCTCATTTTGAGCCTCCCGGTGAAACTGCAAAGCCTGCTAGGAAAGAGGAGAGGTATGAGATATCTAAAAAGCTGAAAGGTATAGAACAATCCTTAAAAAATATGCAAGGGGTGGGAAATAAATGTCTTACAACGACTTATGTATGTTTTCGGATATTCACCTGCCTGTGGGGTTTAAAATGCCAAAGGTTAACTTATATGATGGGCGTGGAGATCCAGTAGCCCATCTGAGGGGTTATTACAGTGAAATGAGAAGTTTTTTCGGGAAAGATGAATTGTTGATGGCGTATTTCAGTGAGAGTTTGAGTGGGAAAGCCTTAAAGTGGTATACTCGTCAAGATGTCAGTAAGTGGCATACATGGGATGACATGGCTCAAGATTTTGTTCGGCACTATCAGTACAATGAAGATATTATCCCAGACCGCTCCTCCCTATCTCAGATGGAAAAGAAACCCAAGGAAAGTTTCAGGGAGTTTTGGTTCAGATGGAACGAACAAGTTGCTCGGGACAGTCCTCCCATTGATTGAAAAGATGTTGCTGAGCCCCGCCAACGACAGGATTTAGTGGGCATTCCTATTAAATGAATTTCAGCCTCAATACCGACCCCATGAGTATCCCCGAGCTCCACATAATCCACCCCAGTGTTATCCTCTGAACAACGTCCGGCCATCTGTCCAACCACTTGGTCACTCCCTAGGGCGAGCACCAGCATCCAAAATTCTTGCGTGCCTTCACAGCATTTTCAGGCACCCTATAACCCTAAAAAACATAGGCATGGAGGGAAACAAAGGCAGAAAGATAATTTCACGCCAATCGGAGAATCCTACACAAGCTTGTTTGAAAAGTTAAAATATTCTGGCCTGATTAAGCCGCTCCTCGGCTATACCCCGGACCCATATGCAAAAGGTTTTAATCCTGTTGTACGGTGCATGTACCACTCTAATGTCCAAGGTCATAGCATTGAAGATTGTCGTGCTTTGAAAAGGGAGATAGAAAGAATGATTCAAGAAGGGATAATTGTGATCCAATGCAGTAATACCCCAAGTGTCACACATAATCCTCTATAGTACGTGACTGCTCACAAATTGTTGGGACGGTTTGCAATGACAATGAATGTGCAGGTTCTTTAAATTCCTTCGGTGAGTCATTTGCGGCAAGATCTCTTAGGGGGTCAGTCGTTAATTCAACAATTAGTGTTGAGGAAGGGTTGTTCAAAGGAGTCAATGAGCCACGTGGTAAAGACAATGTGATTGAAGTTGGTGAAGGTCCCAGTAATTTTGATGTGCGACTCAATGGCTAAGATCTCAAGATTGATAATTAGAAAGCACCTCATTTCCTCATCGAGAAGGAGTCTTGGCAGCTCATTTTTGACATATTTTCTGCTATCCGGTTATTTTAGGGTTGTAACCCAGATTTTATCTTGTTTGCTCTGGTGATTCAAACCCTCCTATCCTCTTTTGCCTATCTCTAGGAGTCCTGTTAGTTAATTTTGTGTCTCCAAGTCAGTCATCTAAGGTTGTTTCAGGGCTTTAATATAGATTTTATTATGCTTTTCAAACCCTTCCATCCTTTGGTCAATGACATTTTGTTTTTTCTGTTATTTGCAGTCTTCGTTTAGTTCTTTTCTCGTATATAGTTCTCTTTAGGCTAGTTCTAGTGACATGACATGCACGCGGAATTTTTAGCCAGGTCTTGAAAGACAATCTAATCATGGAATAATGAAACATAGTTTTGAATATGATAAAAAGATGCATTTGAGGAAACAAGTAAAGATTCACGCATTCTAAGATAATCTGAAGCTTGAATTGAGTGAAACTGAGACAGTTAGTCTGGGAAATCAAGAGGTTGATGAGAGCATACAACAAGAGAATGCCTTTCAAGCAGTTTGAGGTAGATCAGTCAGCGCTGAAATGCGTTCTTCCACATCAAGATAAGGTTGAGTGAAGTCTGCTTCGAACTGGCAAGGGTCATTCATCGGGACAAAGGTATTACCTATTGGCACTTTTTGTTTGTGTTGATGCCATCAATAGATACTGTGTATGATTTCTTTGCTTACCTTCAATTGCATTTTGTACTTGCCATATTCAAAGTTGAAATGACGAAGGCATTTTGTTCCACCACCCAAATACTTTCATCCTTTGCTACCCCTTTTGAGCCTTATTTATTTTCTTTTATACCCCTCTTTTGGAATCAGGAGTAGAACTAGAAAATAAGAAGAAGAAAAAGAAGAGAGAAAAAGAAAAGAAAAAAAAAGAAAGAAAAAGAGAAAAAGAAAAAAAGAAAGTAAAAGAGAAAGAAAAAAGAAAAAAGAAAGAAAAAAAAGAAGAAAAAAAAAAAGAAAGAAAAAAGGAAGAAATAAAAGCAACAAAAACAAACAACTTTTGTTTGAACTACGTTTGACCTGATTTCTTTTAAGGATACGTAGGCAGCCTTACGATTCGGTCCCCTCAAAATAAAAACAAGTTTCCCAGACCCAAAGAAACTGGGGCAGAAGTTTTGGTTTTGCAAAAGATCTGATTCCAAAAGTTGCAATTTTGAACCCTTTATATCTTAAATTATTTTGAGCCTTCATGCCACCCTTTCTTTCTAGCCTTGTCCAAAAGCCTACATTACGGTCCAAAGAAAGACCTTCCGATCAATCTTTGAGGATGCGAAGCCAAGCGAGATAGAGGTATGATTTACATCATGGGTAACACTTTGTTTATGGGCACAAAGGAAAAGTGAATAAAATGAGAGCGTCTTATTGGTGAAAACCCTCACGGGCACCGTAAGGCAATGGTGAGCTGAGAGAAAATTTAAAATGAGAGAGCCTTATTGGTGAAAACCCTCGCGGGCACTGAAGGCGATGGTGATTTGAGAGATGAACAAATGAGAGAGGCTTGTTGGTGAAAAACCTTCGGGGCACTACAAGTCAAATGAGGCTCGTGATTTTATGGAGAAATTGGATCATTGAAAGCCCGATTTTGAAATATGAAGACATGACATGAACTGAAAATATGATTGGTTGGACGGATTAGGCTGATCAATCCGAAATGCGTGTCATGATAATTAGAGCCAGCCGCTTCACTCAGATAAGTCTTCTTTTTCCCATTCTTCCTCACATAGTCATCTTTGTTCAAAATTTTCCTTTGTTCATTTTGCCAAAAAATCACTTCACTGTGCTCTTTGAGTCAGTCTTTATGAGTCTTTTTCGAGTTAGCCCTTGTTGAACAAGCAGAAAAGGATCCCAAAGCCTACTACTAGCTTTCAAATTGCACAAAGCGGAGTTCGGCCAAGCACATCACAAGTGACACGATTTAAAATAAGCATAACTAAAGTTCAGGCGGTAAGGTGATTCTTGAATTTTGAGAAGATACAAAGATTCAGAAACTTTCAGAATGAAACACAATGCAACAAGTGAGTGTAAGGGATTCAGGTCATTTAGAGGTTTTGTGGTCCAGTTTCGATCAAAGATCAAACAATTCCTTGCTGGCCCGAAGCAGTTAATCAGAATGAAGCATGGCAGTGACAGAAGCAGACACTCAGCAGTGATGCCACAAACTAACCACCATATTTTCAAACTAACAAGATTTTGTTTGTCTGAAACAGGGGCATGAAAATTTGCTCAATCTGCAGCGACCCTCCCATGAAGAAAGCATGGTTCAGGGGCAAGAAATTCTATTCAGGACCCTCCTGGATAATGGGATTAATTTTCAAGTTCTCAGGACCCTCCTGGATAATGGGATTTAATTTCAAATTTTCAAGGATTTAGTTTTAAGTTTTCAGGACCCTCCTGGATAATGGGATTAGTTTTCAAGTTCTCAGGACCCTCCTGGATAATGGGATTTAGATTTTAGGTTTTCAGGACCCTCCTGGATAATAGGATTAATTTTCAAGTTCTCAGGACCCTCCTGGATAATGGGATTTAATTTCAAAATTTCAAGGATTTAGTTTTAAGTTTTCAGGAACCTCCTGGATAATGGGATTAGTTTTCAAGTTCTCAGGACCCTCCTAGATAATGGGATTAATTTTCAAGTTCTCCGGACCCTCCTGGATAATGGGACTTTAATTTCAAATTTTCAAGGATTTAGTTTTAAGCTTTCAGGACCCTCCTGGATAATGAGATTAACTAACACTCACAAATGTTCCTGGTACAAACTGGGGCAGAAGATTTTCCTTGTTTTGTCTGTTTTGTTGTAATTGCAGGCGCTCACCTGGAGAACGAGGGAATCCATTTCAAGTTTCAAGTTAGTCGCAGGCGCCCACCTAGAGAACGAGGGAATTCTTTTCAGAGTTATTGCGATCTTCAAGTCAGCAGCAGGCCCCCACCTGGAGAACGAAGGAAGTCATTCCAAGTTTCAAGTTAGTCGCAGGCGCCCACCTGGAGAACGAGGGAATTCATTTCAAGTTTCAAGCAAGTCGCAGGTGCCCACTGGAGAACGAGGGAATTCATTTCAAGTTTCAAGCAAGTTGCAGGCTCCCACCTGGAGAATGAGGGAATTCATTTCAAGTTGCAAGAAAGTCGCAGGCGCCCACCTGGAGAACGGGGGAATTCATTTCAAGTTTCAAGTCAGCAGTAGGCGCCCACCTAGAGAACGAGGGAATTCTTTCCAAAGTCATTTCAAGTTTCAAGTCAGCAGCAAGCGCCCACTTGGAGAACGAGGGAACCCATTTCAAGTTTTAATGGCAGGCGACCACCTGGAGAACAAGGGAGTTCATTTCAGAGTTACTTTCAATTCGCAAATTCAAGAGGCATCAGGAGCCCGCCTGAAGAACAGGGTCAACTTTAATTTCCAAGTTCGACTCAGAGAAGCATCAGGAGCCCGCCTAAAGAACAGGGTCCATTTTTCAGTTTCAAGTTGAAAGATCAAGTAGAAATTCAAAGAAGATTCAGGACAAAGAGTAAATAGGATCATGTATTTCTCTTTTATTTTTTTCTGTAATTTTTCCTTTTATCTTTGATGTAATGGCAGGAACCGCGGACCGGAACCTCGACGGCACCTCAATCGACTCTCCACATCGGTATACTCCATCACTGTTCCTACTTCTGAACTACACGTGGCCTGATTCCTTTATAGCCAAGGATATGTAGGCAGCTCAGATACCAGGGCTCGGTCACATTCTCCTTTCTTTTAGTTTTTGGTCTCTCAAAATAAGGGTCGGGTCAAAAAAAAACCTGTCTCGTCGTTCTTTGTCTGAAAATTCTTCGTGTTTCCAATCAAAGAGGGGCAGCTGTAGACATGTAATTTTTTACCCTCCACGAGATTTTATACATTTTAGCGTTTAAATATTTAGTTTAGGTCTAATATCGCTATTTTAACTAGTTTTGACCCTATTTTATCACAAAAATAAAAATTACAAAAAATATTTTCTCTTATTTAGCTAATTGATATTTTATTTAGTTATTTTTAGTTTAACTAGCTTTCATAAAATTAAAAAATATACAAAAATAGTTTCACTTTTAGCATTTAGTTTTATTTTATGGTTTATTTAATTAAGAGTGATTTCTATATTTTATAAAAATATTATAGTATTTAGAATAAGATTTGGGATTTTAGCTAAAAGAGTGTGAACAACCCCAAAACTAGCCTTATTTTTGAATTTTTTAAGAAATTTTGGACCAACCCAATTACCCTTAGCCCAAATAACCTTATCCCATTACCCCATCCTTAACCTAAGACCCTAACCCTACCTTCTTCTAGACACGGAAGAACAAACAAAAAAAAAGAGGGGAGTACGAGACAATTGGGGAAGGAGCGTAAACCATAAAGAAACGAGGGGAGGGACGAGACGGACAGTAGAGAAGGGGATTTCTTATTCCTCTAATTTTCAAAAGCAGGTTTTGGTGGTTATGTTTAAGATAAGATTGTGAGAAAGAAGTTGAAAGATGACAACAAGAGAGGTACACTAAACACTTCACATGGAGAAGATCTCAAACTTTCTAAAGTAATTTGGCCTTACTCAAATATTAGAGATTGCAAAAACTTGGGTGCTGACGAGAAAAGCAGCTATTTGGTGTTGACAAGAGCTTAACGTTGGAGCTGTTTGGAGGTTCTTCGGTCGTGGTTTGGTTTTCCGGCGGAAGTTCTGTTTGGTCGGAAGACTCTGTTTCGCTTCACTTCGTCCATAGAAATTTTAGCTTTTTCCTCTGATTTCCAATTTCGAAACCATCTAATCCGGTGGGGTTTGATTGAGGTTGCTTTGGTTTCGAGTTTTTTGGTGCCGATTTGAGTTCCCGTCCCAGGTTCGTTACATTTTTGAGTTCAAAGCAGTGAAACAATCAATTTTCAGCTATATTGAGGTCCATTTCGTTTTCCCTTACACAATTATTTGAATATTCTTAAGCGAATTTCTTGTTTGAGTTTGTTTAATTTGCTTTAGGTGCTCTATTCGCTAGTTCGTTATATTTAATTTGCTTATCTTATTTGAAATTAGATTAATGAATATCTATGAAGGTTGAGTTGCCTACTGTTTTGTGAATTATTACCTGTGAATTTGGATTAGGAAAAAACAATGATCAATGGGCCATGGGGGTTGACAGATTTAAATAGCAAAGAAAATGGATTTAGGCTTAATATGAGTTTGATCTTATAGTTACTTGGGTCGTTAGTGACATGTTTTAGGTCCGATAATTTAGGCAACTTTAAGAACTCATTTGTGGTTGGTAGGCAAACTTTAGGTCTTTTTCTTTCATTTCATTCGAGGCGAGAGGTCGTTCCCTTTAGTTTATACTCAGGGGAATGCCCCGTAGACTTTGTAAATATATTATTAACCGGGGTATGCCTCGAAGTGAATGTATTTGGAGGCCGTGACGAACTTCGTAGAAAAGTATAGTATATATTAGTATTTAGGACTTTACGTCACTTTTCTTTTTCTATTTCTTTTATTAGGTGGGGACAACCTCGAGCCTCTTGTGTGTTAATTTTTTTTTTCTGTGTTTATTTTTACCTCAATTTGAATATTCTAAAAGCCAACTAGATCGAGTATGCAACCGTACTAGTTACGGGACTCAGGGAATGCCTAACACCTTCTCCCCGAGTTAAATGAACCCCCTTACCTAGAACTTTGGTGCAGATTTAGTTTTGGAGTAAGTGTTTTAAAAGGAAAAATCATTTTTTAAGAAAAACGGTGACCTGGCACACCGAAACCAATGTCAGGTGGCGACTCTGAAAAGTCCTTTCTAACACAATTTTTTTGTCACTTTCAAATTTGGAAACCCTTTTTGAGCTTCAAAAATCTTTTTATTTATTTTAAGAGGGTTGGTGAAGTGAAAAAAGGGGGTGTGACAAACCAAACATACCAACCAATCTTAAAGCATCATACGAACTTAGTTGAGCCCTCAAATCACATCAAACAACGCTAAAAACACGAATCGCCCTCCAATTCAAACTTAATGAACTTGAAACCTCAAAATTCTACAACTGATGCCGAAACCAACCAAACCATGTCTTATTGACCCCAAATTTTGCACGCATGTCATATTCAACACTACGGACCTACTCCAACTTCCGAAATCGGATTTCGACCTCTATATCAAAATTCCACCATCGGCCCGAAACTCCAAAAATTGGACTTCCGCCATTTCAAGACTAAATAAGCTACGGACTTCGAAAACACAATCCGGACATGCCCTTAAGCCCGAAATCACCCAACGGAGCTAACAGAATTGACAAAATTCTATTCCGGAGCCGTCTTCACACTATTCTGACTATGGTCCAAATTCTAAGACTTAAGCTCTCATTTAGGGACTAAGTGTCCCAAAACACTCCGAAACTCAAGATGAACCATCCCGGAAAATCACAATAGCAAAAAAAGACAAGGGGGAAGCAGTTAATAGGGAATCGAGGTGTTAATTCTCAAAACAATCGGCCGGGTCGTTACAGTTCTCGAGCATCGAGCAGTTCTCAGCATCAGGGTTTTCGTGCCATGGTCCCGACACCGGGTGTTCCTCCGCCCACTCAGCCAGCTAGAGGTAGGGGTCAGACAGCTAGAGGTGGAGGTCAAGGTATTGGAGGTGGAGGTCAGGCCGCTAGAGGTGGAGGCCAGCCAGTAGGAGGCCGTCCTAGAGATATGATTCAGGGTGGTGGGGCCCAGCCCCGATGTTATGCCATCCCGACCATGCCTGAGGCTGAGTCATACGATATTGTTATCACAGGTACTGTTTTAGTTAGCAGTAGAGATGCTTCATATGTGTCATCTTACTTTGCTTCATATTTTGTTGTGCCTCGTAATTCTTTGAGTGCTCTCGTGTATGTTTCCACACTGGTGGGGGATTCTATTATTGTAGATCGTGTCTATCGCTCGGGTGTAGTTATCATTGGGGGTCTTAAGACTAGTGTAGATCTCCTAATTCTCGATATGGTTGATTTTGATGTCATTTTGTGGATGGATTGGTTGTCACCTTATCATGCTATATTGGACTATGACGCCAAGACAGTGACATTAGCCTTTCCGGGTTTTCCTCGATTAGAGTGGAGAGGGACTCCTGATCATTCTACCCTCAATGTTATCTCTTATGTGAAGGCTCGGCGTATGGTCGGGAAGGGGTGTTTGGCTTATTTGGCTTATGTTCGTGATTCTAGTGCGGAGGTTCCTTCCATGGATTCCGTACCAGTTGTTTGGGAGTTTCCAGAGGCATTTCTTACAGACCTGCCGGGGATGCCACCCAATACGGAAATTGACTTTTGTATTGATTTGGCTCCGGGCACTCAGCCCATTTCTATTCCGCCGTACCGTATGGCCCCGCCAGAGTTGAAAGAATTGAAGGACCAGTTGCAAGATTTGCTTTATAAGGGATTTATTAGACCCAGTGTCTCAGTTTGGGTGCACCTGTGTTGTTTGTAAAGAAGAAGGATGGATCGATGAGGATGTGCATAGACTATCGGCAGTTGAACAAAGTCACCATCTATCCGTTGTCGAGGATTGATGACTTATTTGATCAGCTTCAGGGTGCCAAAGTGTTTTCAAAGATCGATTTGAGGTCTGGCTACCATCAGTTGAGTATTAGGGCATCCGATGTCCCTAAGACAGCTCTTCGAACTCGCTATGGCGTTATGAGTTTCTACTGATGTCTTTTGGGCTGACAAATGCCCTAGCAGCATTTATGGATTTGATGAACCGGGTATTCAAGCCCTATCTGGATTCCTTCGTGATTGTTTTTATTGATGATATCCTGATCTACTCCCGCAGTCGAGAGGAGCATGGGCAGCATCTTCGGACCGTTCTTCAAACTCTGAGAGACAGCCAATTATATGTTAAGTTTTCAAAATGCGAGTTTTGGTTGGGTTCGGTTGCTTTCTTGGGTCACGTTGTGTCAGCAGAGGGTATTCAGGTGGATCCTAAGAAGATTGAGGCAGTCAAGGACTAGCCTAGACCCATATCAGCTACAGAGATCCGGAGTTTCTTGGGATTGGCGGGTTATTACCGTCGGTTTGTGGAGGGGTTTTCATCTATAGCAGCCCCGATGACTAGGTTGACCCAGAAGGGTGCCTCGTTCAGATGGTCAGACGAGTGTGAATCGAGCTTTCAAAAGCTCAAAATAGCTTTACCTACGGCGCCGGTGTTGGTGTTGCCCACAGGTTCAGGATCTTATACAGTATATTGTGACGTATCTCATATTGTACTTGGTGCGGTATTGATGCAGGGTAGCAAGGTTATTGCATATGCTTTGCGGCAGCTAAAGATTCACGAGAAGAATTATCCAGTTCATGACTTAGAGTTGGCAGCCATTGTTCACGCGCTGAAGATTTGGAGGCACTATCTATATGGCGTGTCATGTGAGGTGTTCATGAATAATAAGAGTTTTCAATACTTGTTCAAGCAAAAGGAGCTCAATTTGAGGCAGAGGAGGTGGTTGGAGTGTCACGACCCAACCTTATGGGCCGCAACGGCACCCGGTACCTTACTCAATCGAGTACCAACATAACATATCTTTCTTATCGTGCTCTCATTGGCAAATGGGCCAAACGGTCCGTCATGGGCTAACCAGAATAAACATAAGGGAATACTCAATATAGGAAGACCCAACCTGGTATAAAAACTTATACATGTGACATACGGGCCTATAAGGCCAAAATAATCACTCGTATACTGAACATAGGCCGACAAGGCCATATAATCTTTCATATACATGACATATGTCTACAAGCCTCTAAGAGTACATAAATGTCATAAGGCCGGGACAGGGCCCCGACATACCAATCAATACATGTCTAAATCATACTAACCAAATAAGCAACTCTGGAGTAAATGGAGCATACCAACATCTTCCGCTAAGCTGATAGCCTACTTGGAGGACTCTCGACCTGTCTAACGGGACCTGCGGGCATGAAACGCAGCGTCCCCAAGCAAAAGGGACGTCAATACCAATAATGTACCGAGTATGTAAGGAATGAAAATCAGTAAACAATACACATGAGAGAAACATGTAGTAAAAGACTCAACATGTATATCTGAATAGCTCTGTGAATCACTTAATATTTAAAATGTCATGCATATGCGTATAAATGTCATACCATGCATGGGTATATGCGTTCATAACATCATCAAGCCTCTGAGGGCATCCCATCATATCATCTCGGCCACTGTGGGCAAACCATCAACGTATACCAGCTGATCAGGTGGTGGTGCGTATATAATATCGTAACCTTCTCCCATATCCCAGATACATATATATTGTACATATATACGCGTGTATAACGCCATCTGGTCATAGGTCAATGTAAATGAATGCAATGCACGAGAAGTGCGTCAATAAAATCTTTCGGGGTGTCATAAGATCATTATGTCTTTGATTAATATCACGAAATAAACTTTATCAACATACGTATTTTCTGAGACCCATAAATAGATGATAGAATAATAAGACATATGGCAATCAAGAACATAGGAACCTCTAGTATTTCAATAGAGTCATTTATGGAAGTTGTGCATTTGCTCGTTTCGTTTGTATCGTATGGATCATGCCAAAAAGAAAGAAGGGATAGCCTTAACATACCTGAGCCTATTCTCTTGACAATTCCTTTAAACACGTCACTTGCGACAACATGTAACAGCGGACCGAACTGGGGGAAAATTCGTATGATGTTCTTGAGAATGATTGTACCGTGCTTTCTTAGAATTGCAAATCCCGTTGCTATTACGCAGCATAACTTCGTATGAAATTGTTGAAGAAGATCCGTTACTTATAAATGCATCTCTTTAAAGAGATCTTTGTGAGCTCAATCCATTTCTTGAAGACTTAGACATAAGCATCTCACTCTTTACTTTGTAGAGACAAGCACCTCATTTAGGTGAATGAAAGGTCTTTTATCATAATGGATGTGGGCCCCACTCTGTTGATGACTTTGGCCACAAAGTCCTCTAATTGTACCATCTTGCTTTGTGGGTTAAGACTCATTTTCAAGAGTCTTTTAGGCTGCCACGTTGGAGTCTAATCAAATTTTATCAAAATACACTAATTAAATAATTAATCTCACACTAAGATCATTAATTATCCAATTATCCACATAATTAAGAATTACCTCAAATTACTTGAAATACTACTCACTTTTAACATACTTTATACCCCTTACTATCATAGTCATGCGGTACCTTGTATGGCACTAGTCTATAAATACGGGGCATTATAGCTTGGACCGTATTTTATCAAAATATCAACTTTGACGAAACTCATTTTCTTTCATTTGCTTACCCTCGCACCTTCACGAATTTACTTATCACTTGTTTGAAATAACACAATACTTATAACCTAAAAAATAATCTTATTCCCGAGCTTATATCAATTTACTCATGGTGTACTTTCATGTACGAAAACATGGGGTGTAACATCATTCTCCCCTTTGGAACATTCGTCCTCCAATGTTGACTGGTGTACTTATCATTTTTATAACCTATGTCTTCTGAATACTTTAGTAATTTCCTTGCCATCTAGGCGACTACTCTGTGAATAAATCCAAAGTCCAGGGCATTCCCCCCCCCCCCCCCAGGCCTCCTTCTCACACCACGACTTGTAGTCGGAATCCTTCCAATCTCGTAACTATTGCTACCTTTTATCATGCAGTCTGTACGACTCTGACCTTGTATGTACGCCTATGCGACACTTCTTTCCTTTTTCCCCAGCCTTTAGCCAATCTCTAGGCATCACTTTATAAGCATATACAGAGCTTGATAAGATGTCTCTTTGGGCATTTATAGGTATATTGAAGTTCTTCGCTCAGTACTTTGTTGAACTCACGAATATTGCTATATCTTATCTCATAGACCCGGTAATCTATCCGTATGACTTTACTGCATCCAGGTGTCACGCCTCCTTTTTACCCACCCGATGGTGATATAATGGAGTTTTTCCAATTTAAGTGACATTATTCGAAATGGGATTATTTATTCAATTCAGAGTCGCCACTTGGGATAGTTTAATTGGTGTCCCAAGTCACCGGTTTATTTTAATCCCAAGTCGAGGAAAATTCGACTTTCCTTGTGAAGTCTGCGAACCAGAAATTCTAAATAAGGAATTCTGTTAACCCGGGAGAAGGTGTTAGGCATTCCCGGATTCCGTGGTTCTAGCACGGTCGCTTAAACTATTACAATTGGCCTATTATCTGATTTTAATACATGTTTTAGCCTATAGTACATTTTAACTTATTAAACCGCTTTTAATTATTTTTAAGGAAGATTTCAACGTTAACAAAAACATGTCTTTGAACCACGCCACATGAAATGCACCCGCGGTCCACGACACATTTTAGTTAACGTTGTTGAGATTTGGATTTGGGTCACATGAAATGCACACCCGAGTTTAGGAAAGTAATTTTTAAATAGCACGCCTAAAGCAACTACGCACTGTCAAGTTTGCGAGGGCCATGGAAAATTCAACTAATGGCACACCTCGATTTCTAAAGAGTTAAAATTAATTAAGTGAGGGCCATGGGTTTTGGGATTTTATTCGACATGGCATACCTCAAATTATTCTATTAAAGGGTATTTCTAAACTTAGTTTTGAGGGCCATAAATTATAACTATTTAATATGGCACACCTCAACTAATTAAGGACCTCATTAATCGATTGAAAAGGCCAAGGGAATTTCTAAATTTTTTTGTTAAGCTAATGTCTAAATTCGACTTAACAAGCAGTCAGCTAGCAAAGAACGAAACCAAAATTTGGGTTATTGAAGAGGTAAACTGGCCATGGACCCAATAAACAATCACCCATTCCCTGACCAGCATAGCAATATAACTGGGCCTAACATGAGGCCTAAGTTGAGAAACTAATCGCTGATGGGAATTCTTGGCACAACTGGGCCAAAACTGACCGGCCCAAGTTCGATTCCAAATGTGGTAGCAGCCTTTACACAAATTTTTTCACCATTTAACATCACAAATTCAATGATCACAGCTCGCATATCCTGAATCAGACCAGCACCCTTAATAAAATCATGACTCAAGCTTTTCCAAAGAAAACAAAAGCGTAAAGAGTTAAACTAAATCTGAAAATTTCAGGTCTGATTTCAAACTCAAAATCCATTTGGAGACTATTTGGAATTCAAGACGCTCATATATGAGCAAAGCAAACCACAGACCAAATATTGAAGTAATGGGGGGCATGTTTCAAGCTATGAGTGAATAATTCAAAAACCGACCAATGAAATCAAAGCTAAGATCGAATTTGATAAAAAACAGACAACATGTGAGCTAATTGAATACTTAACCTATAGCTATGAGAAATGTCTTCAAAACCAACCAGACTCACAAATTTGAATTAAGAGGTCACAGTCCTTACTTTATACATGTTATTCCTAAACCTGGGAACACTTTTAAACCAAACAACATTCAAGTAAAATCCAAATCCAGCATTTAGAACAAGATATAGTGTCAGGAAATGAAATACAGAATAAGCTAAAACTATGAGAACATGAAACTAATATTTGTCATTTCTTCAACTTGGGCTACATATCTTCACAAAAAGCTTAATCAAAGCTTCATTTCCCAATCATGGCTCAAAGAAAATACCTGAAATCAAGAAGGAAGCAAAGGAAATGAAGAGTTAACAACAGCAGCAGCAGAAACAGCCCAGAATCAGCAATAAAACAATACCAAATAGCAAACTCAAACCAAATTTCGAAAACTCCAAACTCAAGCCATTTTCTACCCAAATGCAAGACTTCAAAACCTTTCAAAATTTCTAGCTAACAAAGAAGATCAGAAAAACCAGAAACTAGCAAAATTTGAGCAATTTTCAGTGCTTTTTACTTGAGAGAAAATACCCAGCCGTTTTCAATTTTTTTTGTGTTTTTCAATCTCTAATTTTTTTCCCCTTGCTAAAGAAGAAAAGATGCCTTTATAGGCAAGTCTTAGGGCAGCATAAAAGGGATTCAGATTTGCACTTTAAACCTTTTGATATTTTCATTTTTGCTCAAATACCCTTAGTGTAAAATCAGATTTTCATATAAGTCCTAAAGGCAGCTTCCTAAATCAGTTAGGAGAGATTCCCTCACCTAGAATTCCTAGACTACCCCTTAAACCACTGTTATTTACTTTAGGGACCCAAATGGGTCGGATTGACCCAACAGCTCAACCAGATATGAGCTCAGATCCGACCCAAGGACCAAAATAAACCCCTTGAAGTGAGGTCTAAACTGGCCTCAAAGCCCAAGCACATATCCCAAACCAAATCAGTATTTCATGGCAAGAAAAAGAAATCATTTAAACAATTTCCAAAACCCAAAAACCTAAACTAAGTGACTGACTAATTAACACAAATAGGCAGGGAATCAAAACGACCTAATTAAACTATGCGACTAAAACAAAAGGCGAAAATCAGAAGTTTAACTATGACATTAATAAAACTAAACAGACCAAGAAAATCGGAGAACAAGCTTTTACGATTTGAAAACAGAGGGAACAAACGAACAGAAAACAATTCAAACTCAGAAAATTGGTCGAGTTTCAACCAAAGAAAAGGAGAAGAAAAGAAGAGGAATAAAAGGTGAAATAAAACCAAAAATGGACAGAAAGATGAGGAGAAACTCACCGATTAAACTCGAAATCACAGTGGACGCCTTGATTTAGGACAAAACCAATGTTAATCGTTTGTTCTTCGTCAAGAACAAATGACCAACATTATTTTGTGCTAAATCAACCTTGAAAAACTCATAACACTCCGAGGATGGGCTTTGAATGCCACGGATTCGAGGGCAAAATGATTTGGGGTTTTAGGGATTTTTAGGGTTCAACCTCCGATTTAAGATTCGAAGAGTTTGAGTCTGATTTGAGGGAAAAGGAATAGAGATTTAGGATGGGGAGGTGAAGGAGAGTCTATGGTGTGAATTTGGGACAGTTCTGAGGGTGGCGCTGCCACCGGAGATGGTGGGAAAATTGGGGCGGCGCTAGGGTTTGGTTTGTGGTCTCTAAAGATGGTGAATGAGAGAGATGATTAGAGAGGGGGGGTAACGTTCGGACAATTTTATATAAAAATGGGGGTCAGTTCTGCGCCGTTCGATCAAGAGGAGATCGATGGCTCAGATTGAAGGCAATCAGAACGTGGTCGTTTGGTTCTGAGTGGGGGGGGGCAGACCGGGTATCACATGGGTTTTTGGGCCAATTTGACCGGGTTCGAACGGGTAAAAGGGGGAAATTCAATTGGGCTTGGGGAATTCTAATTGATTTGGCCCAAAATCTGATTCTCTTTAACTCTTTTTTCCTTTTTATTTTCTTTTTTCCAAAAAAATTCTTTTCTTTTCCAAATAAAAATAAAAACCTAATTAAATCTCAAAACTAGATTATCCTACCAAATTAAATTAATTAACTCCAAATAATAATTAACAACAAACTAATTAAATACCAATTTAAAGAAACTACCCAAATTCGAAGCTCAAAAATTAAAAATGCAAGAAATGAGTTATGTTGTGATTTTTTTTTTCATTTTTATAAAACATACTAATTTACTAATTGATCTAAAAATGTAAGATTAAATCCTAAATGCAAATGCAACATATTTTTTGTACTTTCTATGAGTTAAATAAATTAAACATGCACATAAAAATGCAAATAAACACAAAAATTATGCAATAATTCCTAAAAATCAAATAATCAAAAGAAAATTCCTAATTTTAGGGATTCTGTAGGAGTAATTCATGCGAGGCAAAAATCACGTGCTCACACCAGGTAGGTCATATTATACCATAAATCTTACTTTGATTCATCGTTACCGAGTTATGCTACCAAGTTCCAGGTTACTCTTTCACTGCTTATCATATATGTATAAGTCTAAGTCCTTTAATGCTTCCTCATCACTGTTCACCTTAGGAATGATGGCCTAATCTCATCCCATACTTTATAACTTTTATCCATTCATCGTTGATTCCCCTTAATATTAATATATAATATACCACCGATAACTTGACCTTTTATGTAACACCACAGCTAGGGTTCACGTTGCATCAAGGAACATTAGAAGTGATTTTCCTGATCCACCCGGGGGCGATACCATACACCATAACCGTATTTCATAGCATCCCAATGTGATTCACCTTACGTGTGTATTTTAATCCTGTGCCGTTCGTGAAATCCCCACACTTCTAGCTTTCTATTTAAAGTAAGGACTATTCATAACCTTCTGCACTTGAGTATCTTGTTTCTTGTACGTTGTCCACCTTTACCTTACTTATCTTAAATCTCGCATCATATCTTCTATCTCTTTCATAACCTCCCTTCCACATAGGTATGATTCACATCATAACTTGAAGTTCTATTATAATACTACAATCCAGTGGGAGCTTCATACAGACTTCTTATGAGGCTGTTACTTTTCTAACTGGCTTTATCCTAGAGTCGTTATAACTATGGTTGTTGTACTATCTCTTTTGGACCTCTGATATTAAGGGTGACCCTACAATGTTCTAAATCACGATGTCCATAATTTCTTGGGTCCAATAATCAAACTCCTGATTTACTTGGGTGATGTAATTCTTTAGTTTCCTCTTTCCTATGATCAACCTTTATGTAGGCTTAAGCTATCTTCCAATCTGCGGCTCATGGTGTTAGTTATTACTTTATCCCTTCAAGGACGCTATGGAATATCCATGATTCAATCTTCTAACGATTCGATCCTTTGTCTATGACCTGGGCTCAATTCTTTCGTTTAACTTATACCAAAATCTTCTACTGCCGTATGATTGTCAACATATATGCAGCATGGTAACACTCTGAACTCTCAAGTGCATTCGTAGCGTAACTAACTCTAGATCATTGATCGAATAATTCCTTTCACTCCTTCTCAACTTTCTTTAAACATAAGCTATTACTTTTCCTGGTCTTTCTGCCCCTTGTTGCGTGCATACTTAGCTTCTCTTAGTTCCCACGCATGCCAGAGTTTTCGTGCAACTCATATGATCTCGAATATTACTTTTGATTTTACTTCCCGTTCATTAGCCACGGTAAGTGTCCTTTCTTATGGAGTGCATAATGTTGTTGTGAGACTGTTGTTATAAGACCACTTCCTCTTTGGGTCACTGAGCTTAGGTTGAAGCCTTTTTTCTTATTTCCTCACCTAGTATTTCATAGTAGTACTTAGGGAGGACTCTATGACTCTTGTAAAGCTGTGATCTTATTACATCGTATACTCAGCGGAATTTTTGGCATTCTTTCCTTGCCTATAATTATCCGTAGTTATTTACTTGTACGCCCCTGTGCTTGTAGGGTTGCTTACTGAACTGATATTTTGACTGTTTTCCCAGTGGCATTCTCTTTTATTTCCGTAATACTCATACGGTACCTTTAACTACCCCAACTCCTATCTGAATATTTCTCAAGGGTCACAATGTCATAACTGCGAGACTCAATTCCCCATGTTGGGGTTTACTATGTTTATCTTGCACAATCTGTTGATTTGTCTGTATCTTCTTGTCTAGCCATAACTAGGCTCTTCTTGAATCAACTACTAACTATTCGTTGGCCCATTCTTATATCAATATTCTGCATAATCTTTCTTGGGTTGTTTCCTTTGTCTTAACTTACCTCTCGCACTGGCTCCTTATTTATCCATAATATCCCGGGCAGGAACCCTTACTTCCTCTCCTTGTGCTTGCATAATGTTCTGGAATCGTAGCATATCGGTAGGATTTGGATAAGTTCAATCTCATTCCTTTCTCATTTTTATTGCATTCTTCCTTTACCATTCCATAATTACTAGAACCACTTAATTCTGACTTCATGCCACATCACTTCATATTCCTCCCTTTAGGGGAGTGCTAAGAGCTGGAGCTACGACGATCTACCTATAGATGTTTTACCTCTTCATCTTCGGCGTCTTTTCACATCAACGATTACCCTTGCCTTGCGAAAATCCTTCTGTACCAAGGATAACAAAATTCCTTACTCACGAGTGTGACACCTAGTATAACTGGAACTCATAGTCCCTTAAGCTTAACTTTGCTCTCATTGCTTGCCTTAGGGAAGCGTATTCTTCTGTCGTCCATTCTATTATTGTCGGAACGCAATCTCTAAAATTCTCGTGATGCCGATTATTATCAAATCACTCTAATTCATGTTTAGTTTATCTTGTTCACCAGCCCATATTGATTTCTATTACTCTGGGGTCTAACTTTTCCTTCTGGTAATCACGTTAGAGTCACGAACTTATTTCTTGAAATGAGGATACGACTTTATGGCCTATACTCTTTTGTTGTCTCAAGGCATATCACCTCTCATCTTTTCCTTCCCTTGACTATAGACTCTGTAATACTGTCATTTTTTCGATCTACCGTTGTCATCCATGTATCACATCTTACTCATAATGCTTCATTAACTCTCTTCTTATTTCCCTGCTAACATTTTCGTCTATCACTTTATTATGAAAACTTCAACAGGACATTCTTTTGCTTTTTTTTGCTCCCTTGCTCCATCTGTTGGCTCTTCGGGTTGTCTAACATTCTCTCTCTAGGGACGGGAGCCACACTAAGGTAATATTTATCCCTTCCAGGATTCCAGTGCCTATCTTTGTAGTACTCATATCTAGCTGTATTATTTTAAAGTGCACCATCTATTAGCACGTTTGCAATATCCTTCAAAAATGTCAACTTAATGCAAACAATCCATTCACTATTTTGGGTTACTCTCGCCCCAGCCAGATCCTGATATCCCGTCCTTCTTCTTAAACTACACCTGTTAGCCTTCATAGGGCATAACTGAAATGGGTGTGACCAATTGTACATACCTCTGTTACTGTTGAAGGTAACTCAAAATGCTTATATCTCTCTTCCTGAATTGTAGATAATGTTCATCTTTACTAACTGTGTACGTTGTACCCTTCTTCACCTAGCTTCTTTTACTTGTTGAAACTTGTACCTTCTGATTCTCTCGTAGCTTTTCGCCATATGGGTGGATAGATATTCATGCCTTAGGGTGTCACGACCCCAGTTCGCTCTCCGTGAACTATCGTGACGGCACCTAGTCTCTACGACTAGGTAAGCCTAACAAATTGCGGAAAAAGAAAACAACAGAATGAAACTAGCCAAAAACTGCGGAATAACATAATGAAACATTTAAGATGCCGCTCAGCATATACAATACAAACTCTTAAACTGAAACTACATTTCCCATAACCCGGAATCTCATGAAATTACAAGCTATGGAATAACTACAAAGTGTTCTAACTCCAGAGTGTCTAAACAAGAGAAGAAATACAGAAGGGCAATAACGAAAAGAGAGAGTAAATAGGGACTCCTCGGTCTGGGAACGTGGCAGATATACCTCAAAGTCTCTAGAGATCTCCTCGCCTCGCTAACGATATGGCTGAGTCGATGTACCTGGATCTACACACGGAAAACATGTGCAGGAAAGGGCATGAGTACACCACAGCGGTACCCAGTAAGTGCAAAGCATAACCTCGGTCGGGTAGTGATGAGGAAGTTCAGGGCCCTACCGGTTATAAAATATAAAGCAAGGTAAAACAGTGTAAGGTGCAAAGTATAATCAAAACAGTATCAGAAAATAAGAAGAAATCAGAGACAAATATACACTCAGTACACAGAAACATCGACAGGGATCTCCCGGGATCCCGTCCCGTAGTCCCAAATGTAAATACTCGAAGATCTCTCAGTATCCTCACTATGTGTGATAGGGATCTCTTGGTATCCGGAGGATCTCTTGGTATCCTCAATATATGTACTGGAGATCTCTTGGTATCCCGAGGATCTCTTGGTATCCTCAATTTATGTGCTGGGGACCTCTTGGTATCCTCAATATATGTGTTGGGGATCTCTTGGTATCCTGCACTACAGTCAAATTCAATATATGCGCAGGGGATCTCCCGGAATACTCATCCGTAGTCCAAAAATAAAAGAAAGACAACAATATCAAGGAAAGAATCCACAATTTCATTCAAGAGCGAAACAGTATGAAGTAACACAGTGTAATGATAACGATAACAACAATTACAACAGAGAAAATATCGCAGAAAGAATACAGCTCAACACAGAGATGGCAACCGGGGATCTACCAGGATACTGTCCTGTAGCACCCAAATGTAAATATCCAGCAATCGGGGATCTACCAGGATACCGTTCTGTAGCCCCCAAATGTAAATGTCCAGTGGATCTCCCGGGTGTCGTCCCGTAGTCCAACTCATAGTGCGCCGGGGATCTACCGGAATCTCGATCCGTAGTCCCCAAATATAACAGACAAGGGGGATCTACCGTAATACCACATCCGTAGTCCCAAATAAACAGACAAGGAGGATCTACCTGGAACCGCCCTTAGTCCCAATGTAAACATGCAGCAACAACACAAGGATAATCAACTCAAACCAATTAATATCAAAATGGACATGCAATTCTAACCTAACATGCTGTACAAAGTTCACATAAACAGTTTAAGCAGATAGGACAATTAATACACTTAAGCATGCTTCCCTAAACTACGCAGTAGGTTTAAAAAGATACAAGTAATGTTCAAGAAGAAAGAAACACTGTTAATTTACTTAATGAAAAACGGGTTTCCAACGATTAGCACGTGTACGCACTCGTCACCACACGTACACGGCATTCATATAACAACAATACCAAATAAAAGGGGGAATGTTCCCCACACAAGGTTAGACAAGCCACTTACCTCGAACCGGCTCGAAATCAACCTGAAACCACGCTCTTGCCACGAGTACTCGACTCCAAATGGCCCAAATCTATTCAAATCAATTGCATAATGTAAATAAAACTTCAAGTAACTGATTCCTAATTAATTCTAAGATAATACGCGAAATTAGGAAAAATGACCAACCCCCCCCCCCCCCCCGTCCCACGTCTCGGAATCGGGTATAATTTA
Source organism: Nicotiana attenuata (assembly GCF_001879085.1). NCBI lineage: Eukaryota > Viridiplantae > Streptophyta > Magnoliopsida > Solanales > Solanaceae > Nicotiana > Nicotiana attenuata. The sequence continues at coordinate 289,062 of NW_017670878.1, read as the reverse complement.
CAAATTCAGAATCCTCACGCCCTCACGAGTTCATGCATACTAAAATTACCAAAATCGGACCTTAATTGGTCCCTCAAATCACCACTCAAAGCTTTCCAATATCAAGCCCTAATCCCTCAATTTTCTTCCTTAATTTCCACTAATACCACGATTAAACAATGGAAAAATGATCATAAACTCAAGTATTAAAGCTTAGGTAGCTTACCTGACTGATAACCTCCGATTTCCCCTTGAAATTCACTGCCCTAGCTCACTTCCCGTCTTTAAAAATGGATAACTTAGCAAAAATTCGCAAAGGAAACCTTATATACTTTCTGACCCAGGGATTCCGCACTTGCGGTCCATTTCCCGCTTCTGCGGTCTAATCCACCGCATTTGCGGTTCTCACTAAAAGGCCTGGGACCGCACCTGCGGTCGCTCACTCACACCTGCGCCATCGCAGATGCGTCCAGGCATCCGCTTCTGCGGCTCCTCACGACTCACCTCTTGGCCGCTTCTGCGGCTTGATTCTGCATCGGCAGGAGTCGCACCTGCGGCTTCTCAACCACAGATGTGGTTATGACAGCAGCCATAAACTTCAGCTGCAACTCCAAATTCCTAATTTTCCGTCAACCATCCGAAATCACCCCGAGGCCCCGGGGACCTCAACCAAAAGCACAAACAAGTCCAATACCACTGTTCAAACTTATACAAATCCCCAAAACACCTCAAACAACATCGAATCGACCAATTAGCATCGGATTCAAGCCTAAAAACTTCAAAAACTCTCAAATTACGCTTTCGATCAAAAAGTCTATCAAACCTCGTCCGAATGACCGGAAATTTTGCACACACGTCACATTCAACACTACGGAGCTACTCCAACTTTCGGAATTCCATTACAACCCCGATATAAAATCTCACTATCGAACCGAAACTTCAAAAATTCAACTTTCGGCATTTCGAGCCTAATTAAGCTACGGACCTCCAAAACACAATCCGAACACGCTCCTAAACCCAAAATCACCCTACGGAGCTAGCGGAACCAACGGAATTCCATTCCGAGGCCGTCTTTACACTGTTCTGACTACGGTCCAAATTCTAAAACTTACACTCTTATTTAGGGACTAAGTGTCCCAAAACTCTTTGAAACTCCAAATAAATCCTCCCGGCAACTCACAATAGAAGAAACAAACACGGGGAATGTAGTTAATAGGGGATCGGGGCGTTAATTCTTAAAATGACCGGCCAGGTCGTTACATCCTCCCACACTTAAACATTCATTCGTCCTCGAACGAGCATAGAGACATACCTGAAGTAGTGAAAAGATGAGGGTAACGGCTGCACATATCCTAGTCGGTCTCCCAAGTCGCCTCCTCGACCGGCTGACCCAGCCACTGAACCTTTACCGATGCGATGTTCTTTGACCTTAGCTTCCGAACCTGCCTGTCCAATATTGCCACTGGCTCCTCAACATAAGATAGATCCTTGTCCAACTGGAGTGAACTGAAATCCAACACGTGCGGCGGATCATCGTGATACCTCCGGAGCATCGAAACATGAAATATCGGATGAACTCCTGCCAAGATGGGAGGTAAGGCAAGCTCATAAGCAACCTCCCCAACACGCCTCAATATCTCAAAAGGGACAATAAACCTCTAACTCAACTTCCCTTTCTTCCCAAATCTCATAACTCCCTTCATAGGCGAAACACGAAGCAGAACCTGCTCTCCAACCATATAGGAAACATCACGAACCTTCCGGTCCACATAACTCTTCTGTCTGGACTGTGCTGTACGGAGTCTTATCCTGAATCACCTTAACCTTCTCCAAAGCATCCTAAACCAAGTCTGTGCCCAATAATCTAGCCTCACCCGGTTCAAACCAACCCACCGGGGATCTACACCGCCTACCATATAAAGCCTCGTACGGTGCCTTCTGAATGGTAGACTAATAATTGTTGTTGTAGGCAAACTCCGCCAATGGCAATAACTGATCCAAAGACCCCCAAACTCAATCACACATGCACGGAGCATATCCTCAAGAATCTGAATAGTGCGCTCGAACTGTCCGTCCGTCTGAGGGTGAAATGTTGTACTCAACTCCACCCGAGTACCCAATTCATGCTGAACGGCCCTCCAGAACCGTGATGTGAACTGAGTACCTCTATCTGAAATGATGGAAACTGGAATACCATGCAGACGAACAATCTCCCGGATATAATTCTCCGCCAGCCGCTCCAAAGAGTAGGTGGTACGCTCAGGAAAGAAGTGCGCGGACTTGGTCAGCTGATCCACAATCACCCAAATGGCATCGAACTTCCTCGAAGTCCGTGGGAGTCCAACTACGAAGTCTATGGTGGTCCGCTCCCACTTCCACTCCGGAATCTCTATCTGCTGAAGAAATCCACCCGACCTTTGGTGCTCATACTTTACCTGCTGACAATTGAGGCATCGAGCTACAAACCCAACTATATCCTTCTTCATCCGCTTCCACCAATAGTGCTGCCTCAAATACTGGTACATCTTCGCAGCACCCGGATGGATGGAATACCGCGAACTATGGGCCTCCTCTGGAATCAAGTCCCGAAGCCCATAAACATTGGGTACACAAACCCGACCCTGCATCCTCAATACCCCGTCATCACCGATGGTCACATCTTGGCACCGCCCTGCAGAACCTAGTCCCTGAGGGCACACAAATGAAGGTAATCAAACTGCCGCTCTCGGGTACGATCAAACAAGGAAGACCAAGAAACCACACAAGCAAGGACCCGACTAGGCTCCGAAAGATCCAATCTCACAAATTGACTAGCTAAGGCCTGAACATCCATCGCCATGGGCCTCTCTGCTGCTGGTAAATAAGCCAAACTCCCCAAACTCTCCGCCCGGCGACTCAAAACAAAGGCCACCACATTGGCCTTGCCCGGGTGATACAAAATAGTGATATTATAGTCCTTCAGCAGCTCTAACCACCTCCTCTGACGCAAATTAAGGTCCTTCTGCTTGAACAGATGCTGCAAACTCCGGTGATCAGTATAAATCTCACAAGGCAAACCGTACAAATAAGGACGCCAGATTTTCAAGGCGTGAACAATAACAGCTAACTCAAGATTGTGGACAGGATAATTCTTCTCATGAACCTTCAACTACCTGGATGCGTAGGCAATCACCTTACCGTCCTGCATTAGTACCGCTCCAAGGCCAATCCTCGAGGCATCACAATAGAGAGTATAAGACCCCAAACCGATAGGCAATATCAAAACTGGGGTTGTAGTCAAAGTTGTCTTGAGCTTCTGAAAGCTCTCCTCACACTCTTCCATCCACTGGAACGGAGCACCCTTCTGGTGATACACTAGGCCGAATGAAACCCTTATCAAGCAATTCCTGCAACTGCTCCTTCAACTCAGGAGGAGCCATACGATACGGAGGAATAGAAATGGGATGAGTGCCCGGCAACAGATCAATGCCAAAATCAATATCTCTATCAGGCGGCATGCCCGGAAGGTCAGCTGGTAACACATCAGAGAATCTCGTACTATTGGGACTGAATCAACTGTAGGGGTATAAATACTGACATCTCTCACATAAGCTAGATATTCATCATACCCCTTCTCAACCATACGCTGAGCCTTAAGGAATGAAATAACTCTACTGGAAGTATGATCTAAAGTACCCCTCCACTCTACTCGCGGTACACCTAGCATAGCCAGCGTCACGGTTTTCGCGTGACAATCAAGAATAGCATAATGGGGCGACAACCAGTCCATGCCCAGAATAACATCAAAGTCTACCATGCTGAGCAATAACAAATCGGCTCTGGTCTCAAAACCACTAAGAGCAATCAAACACGACCGATGAACGCGGTCCACAATAAGAGAATCTCCAACAGGAGTATAAACATAAATAGGAGAACTCAAAGAATCCCGACATATGCCCAAATACGGGGTAAAATGAGAGGACACATAAGAATAAGTGGAGCTTGGATCGAATAGAACCGATGCATCTCTATGACAGACACGGATAATACCTGTGATGACAGAATCGGAGGCGACAACCTCGGTACGGGCAAGAAGGGCATAGTATCTGGCCTGGTCTACCCCTCTAAGGCGACCTCTACCTCCCCGACCTCCACCTCTAGCTGGCGGGGTAGGTGGGGTAGCAACTGGTGCTGAAATCATAGCCTGGAAACTCTGCGGAGCATGCTGTGGCTGAGAAGTCTGTGGAGGCGCACCCCTCCCTAATCTAAGGCAATACCTCACCACAGCATATGTCACCACACTCAAAACAACCTCGCGCCTGACGTGGCAGTGGGAACTGTGCGGTACGAGTACTCTAAGACCCCTGAACACCTGAAACACTGTGCGAAGCCTAAAACGCAACCTGAGTTGGCTGACCCACAAAACCTCTACCGTGCCGTACTCTTCCTCCAAAATAAGGGCCAGTGGGTCTCTCCGGTCTACGAGGTCTCCTCGCCTCCCTGTACTCTCTCTCCTGACCTCGTCTGTTCTCTCCCTCCTGGACCCACCTATCCTCTACTCGGCGAGAGATCCTCCCCACCCGCTGAACTGGGACCGCAGGCTGTGTCGCCACGACACCTGGAACCTGACCAATGGGAACTCGATGCTCTAGAGTGGGACTACAGGAGTCTGGGTCCCTCCCCCGGTCTGTGAAGTAGTTGGTTCAACCCGAATTAATCCCGCCTGAACCAATGTACCAAACATGCTCAGGAGTTGTGTTAAGGTCTCTAGAAGTGCTCGAGTAGTAGTAGCAGTAGGCGTATCAGGCGCCTGGGCTCCAGCTGGAACTGCTGGTGGCTCCTTTGTAATAGCTCGCATGGGTGCTCTGGCTGCACCACGTGCGCGTCCTCGGCCTCTACCCCGGCCCCGGCCTCTAACAGCTCTCGGAAGGGGCGCGGGCGTTCGGTCACCTCCAGTAGCACGTGTCCTCACCATCTGTGAGAGAATAGAAGACAAAAGCTTAGGATTGTGATGTCAAAAATCTCGCACGACAAGGAAATCAAATGAAGTGGAATTTTCCTAATGGTTACATAGCCTCTCGTAGATAAGTACAGACGTCTTCGTACCGATCCGCGAGACTCTAATAAACCGGCTTGTGATTCATGACTCCTATGAACCTAGAGCTCTGATACCAACTTGTCACGACCCCAGTTCGCCCTCCGTGAACTATCGTGACGGCACCTAGTCTCTACGACTAGGTAAGAATAACAAATTGCGGAAAAAGAAAACAACAAAATAAAACTAGCCAAAAACTGCGGAGTAACATAATGAAACATTTAAGATGCCGCACAGTATATACAATACAAACTCTCAAATTGAAACTACATTTCTCAAAACCCGGAATCTCATGAAATCACGAGCTGTAGAATAACTACAGGGTGTCCTAACACCAGAGTATCTAAACAAGAGAAGAAATACAGAAGGGCAATAACAACAAGAGAGAGTAGATAGGGACTCCTCGGTCTGCGGACGTGGCAGATATACATCAAAGTCTCCAGAGATTGCCTCGCCTCGCTAACGATATGGCTGAGTCGATGTACCTAGATCTACACACGGGAAACATGTGCAGGAAAGGGCATGAGTACACCACAGCGGTACCCAGTAAGTGCCAAGCCTAACCTCGGTCGGGTAGTGACGAGGAAGGTCAGGGCCCTACCGGTTATAAAATATAAAGCAAGGTAAAACAGTGTAAAGTGCAACAGTATAAGCAAAACAGTATCAGAAAATAAGAAGAAATCAGAGACAAATATACACTTAGTACACATAAACATCGACAGGGGATCTCCCGGGATCCCGTCCCGTAGTCCCAAACGTAAATACTCGGGGATCTCTCAGTATCCTCACTATGTGTGCTAGGGATCTCTTGGTATCCCGAGGATCACTTGGTAGCCTCAATATATGTACTGGGGATCTCTTGGTATCCCGAGGATCTCTTGGTATCCTCAATATACGTGCTGGGGATCTCTTGGTATCCTCAATATATGTGTTGGGGATCTCTTGGTATCCCGCACTACAGTCAAATTCAATATATGTGCAGGGGATCTCCCGAAATACTCATTTGTAGTCCCACAATAAAAGAAAGACAACAATATCAAGGAAAGAATCCACAATTTCATTCAAGAGCGAAACAGTATGAAGTAACACGGTGTAATGAAAAGGATAACAACAATTATAACAGAGAAAATATCGCAGAAAGAATATAGCTCAACACAGAGATGGCAACCGGGGATCTACCAGGATACCGTCCTGTAGCCCCCAAATGTAAATATCCAGCAACTGGGGATCTACCAGGATACCGTCCTGTAGCCCCCAAATGTAAATGTCCAGTGGATCTCACGGGTATCGTCCCGTAGTTCAACTCATAGTGCGTCGGGGATCTACCGGAATCTCGATCTGTAATCCCCAAATATAACAGACAAGGGGGATCTACCGGAATACCACATCCGTAGTCGCAAATAAACAGACAAGAGGGATCTACCGGGAACCGCCTGTAGTCCCAATGTAAGCATGCAGCAACAACACAAGGATAATCAACTCAAACCAATTAATATCAAAATGGACAGGTAATTCTAACCTAACATGCTGCACAGAGTTCACATAAACAGTTTAAGCAGATAGGACAATTAATACACTTAAGCATGCTTCCCTAAACTACGCAGTAGGCTTAAAAAGATACAAGTAATGTTCAAGAAGAAAGAAACACGGTTAATTTACTTATTGAAAAATGGGTTTCCTACAATTAGCACGTGTACGCACTCGTCACCTCACGTACACGGCATTCATATAACAACAATACCAAATCCTAGGGGGAATGTCCCAGACACAAGGTTAGACAAGCCACTTACCTCGAACCGGCTCGAAATCAACCTGAAACTACGCTCTTGCCACGAGTACTCGACTCCAAATGGCCCAAATATATTCAAATCAATTGCATAATGTAAATAAAACTTCAAGTAACTGATTCCATTAATTAATTCTAAGCTAATACGCGAAATTAGGAAAAATGACCAACCCCCCCCCCCCCCCCCCGAGGCCCACGTCTCAGAATCAAGTAAAATTTACAAATTCGGAATCCTCACACTCTCACGAGTTCATGCATACCAAAATCGGACCTCAATTGGTCCCTCAAATCATCACTCAAAGCTCTCTAATATCAAGCCCTAATCCCTCAATTTTCTTCCTTAATTTCCACTAATACCACGATTAAACAATGGAAAAATGATCATAAACTCAAGTATTGAAGCTTAGGTAGCTTACCTGACTGATAACCTCCGATTTCCCCTTGAAATTCACTGCCCCAGCTCACTTCCCGTCTTCAAAAATGGAGAACTTAGCAAAAATTCGCGAAGGAAAAATCCGCACCTGCGGTCCAGTTCCCGCTTCTGCGGTCTAATCCACCGCATCTGCGGTTCTCACTAAAAGGCCTGGGACCGCACCTGCGGTCGCTCACTCGCACCTGCACCATCGCAGATGCGTCCAGGCATCCACTTCTACGGCTCCTCACGACTCACCTCTTGGCCGCTTCTGCGGCTTGATTCCGCATCTGCGGGAGTCGCACCTGCGGCCTCTCAACCGCAGATGTGGTTATGACAGCAGCCATAAACTTCAGCTGCAACTCCAAATTCCTAATTTTCCGTCAACCATCCGAAATCACCCCGAGGCCCCCGGGATCTCAACCAAAGCACAAACAAGTCCAATACCACTGTTCAAACTTATACAAATCCCCAAAACACCTCAAACAACATCGAATCAACCAATTAGCATCGGATTCAAGCCTAAGAACTTCAAAAACTCTCAAATTACGCATTCGATCAAAATTCTATCAAACCTCATACGAATGACCTGAAATTTTGCTCACACGTCCATTCAACACTACGGAGCTACTCCAACTTCCGAAATTCCATTCCGACTCCGATATCAAAATCTCACTATCGAATCGGAAACTTCAAAAATTCAACTTTCGGCATTTCAAGCCTAATTAAGCTACGGACCTCCAAAACACAATCCGAACATGCTCCTAAACCCGAAATCACCCAACGGAGCTAATGGAACCAACGGAATTCCGTTCCGAGGCTGTCTTAACGTTGTTCCAACTACGATCCAAATTCTAAATCTTACGCTCTCATTTAGGGACTAAGTGTCCCAAAACTCTCCGAAACTCCAAATAAATCCTCCCGGCAACTCACAATAGCAGAAACAAACATGGGGAATGCAGTTAATAGGGGATCGGGGCGTTAATTCTTAAAACGACCGGTCGGGTCGTTACATAGGGCTCCTTAACAAGAAGCTTACACGTCTTAGTATACACATGATCTGCTGAAGACCTTACACTTACTTTTCATAAGCATCATGCAGAATCGAGTTTCTCTGACTCAACTCTTTCACAGCCACATGCAATCTCTTACTAACTGTCTTTCTAGATGTATGTATTGTTGTATTATGAATAAGATAGAGTTTAGGAAATTGAGTTCTTACAACTGAGCTCTACCACACGATCTAGAGTAAGAAGAAAGAGTGACAGTCCTAAATTCCCTGTAGCCTCCTACTTATAAGTATGGTGCACGACACACCCATAAACAAGACTCTACTAGACACGGCTTGTAGACTCTCTAGGATAGAACTGCTCTGATATTCTGTCACGACCCAACCCTATGGGCCACAACGGGGACCCGGTACCTTACTCAACCGAGTACCAATATACATATCTTTCTTATCGTGCTCTCATTAGAAAATGGGCCAAACGGGCCGTCATGGGCTAACCAGAATAAACATGAGGGAGTACTCAATATAGGACGACCCAACTTGATATAAAAACTTATACATGTGACATACGTGCCTATAAGGACAAAATAATCACTCGTGTACTGAACATAGGCCTACAAGGCCATACAATCTTCCATATACATGACATATGTCTACAAGCCTCTAAGAGTACATAACTGTCATAAGGCCGGGACAGGGCCCCGACATACCAATCAATACATGTCTAAATCATACTGACCAAACAAGTAACTCTGGAGCAAATGGAGCGCACCAACATCTTTCGCTGAGCTGATAGCCTACTTGGAGGACTCTCGACCTATCTAATGGGACCTGCGAGCATGAAACGCAGCGTCCCCAAGCAAAAGGGACGTCAATACAAATAATTTACCGAGTATGTAAGGAATGAAAATCAGTAAACAATAGACATGAGAGAAACATGGAGTAAAAGACTCAACATGTATATCTGAATAGCTCTGTGAATCATTTAATATTTAAAATGTCATGCATATGCGTATAATGTCATACCATGCATGGGTATATGCGTTCATAACATCATCAAGCTTCTGAGGGCATCCCATCATATCATCTCGGTCAGTGTGAGCAAATCATCAACGTATACTAGCTGATCAGGTGGTGTTGCGTATATAACGCCGTAACCTTCTCCCATATCCCATATACATATATATTGTACATATATACGCGTGTATAACGCCATCTGGTCGTGGGTCAATGTAAATGAATGCAATGCACGAGAAGTACGTCAATAAATTCTTTCAGAATGTCATAAGACCATTATGCCTTTGATTAATATCACGAAATAAACTTTATCAACTTACGTAATTTCTGAGACCCATAAACATATGATAGAATAATAAGACATATGGGAATCAAGAACATAGGAACCTCTAGTATTTCTATGAATAGAGTCATATATGGAAGTTGTGCATTTGCTCGTTTCGTTTGTATCGTATGGATCATGACAAAAAGAATGAAGGGATAGACTTGACATACCTGAGCCTATTCTCTTGACAATTCCTTTAAACATGTCACTTGCGACAACATGTAACGGCTGACCGTAGGAAAAAATTCGTATGATGTTCTTGAGAAAGATTATACCGTGCTCTCTTAGAATTGCAAATCTCGTTGCTATTACGTAGTATTACTTCGTATGAAATTTTTGAAGGAGATCTGTTACTTATAGATGCATCTCTCTTAAAGAGATCTTTGTGAGCTCCATCCATTTCTTGAAGACTTAGACATAACCATCTCACTCTTTATTTTGTAGACACAAGCACCTCATTTAGGTGAATCAAAGGTCTTTTATCATAATGTGTGGGCCCCACTCTTTTGATGACTTTGGCCACAAAGTCCTCTAATTGTGCCATCTTGCTTTGTGGTTTAAGACTCATTTTCAAGAGTCCTTTGTGTTGCCATATTGGAGTCTAATAAAATCTTATCCAAATACACTAATTAAACAATTAATCTCCCACTAAGATCACTAATTTTCCAATTATCTACATAATTAAGAATTAACTCAAATTACTTGAAATACTACTCACTTTTAACATACTTTATACCCCTTACTATCATAGTCATGTGGTACCTCGTATGGCACTAGTCCATAAATACAGTGTATTATAGCTTGGACCGTATTTTACCTCAAAATGTCAACTTTGAAGAAACTCATTTTCTTTGATTTGCTTACCCTCGCACCTTCACGAATTTACTTATCACTTGTTTGAAATAACATAATACTTATAACCTCAAAAATAATCTTATTCCCGAGCTTATATCAATTTACTCATGGTGTACTTTTATGTACGAAAACATGGAGTGTAACACAGAGCTATTGAAAGACTATGATATCACCATCTTTTTACCATCCCAGGAAGGCCAATATGGTGGCCGATGCTTTGAGTAGGAAGTCAGCTAGTATGGGTAGCCTTGCATATATCCTGGTTGGTGAGAGACCGCTTGCATTGGATGTTCAGGCTTTGGCCAATTAGTTCGTGAGGTTGGATGTTTCTGAGCCCAGCCGTATTTTAGCTTGTACAGTCACTCGGTCTTCCTTGTTTGAGCATATCAGGAAGCGGCAGTATGATGACCCTCATTTGCTTGTCCTTAGGGACACAGTGCGGCACGGAGATTTCAAGCAGGTTACGGTTAGAGATGATGGAGTTTTGAGGATAGGGTCGTGTTTGTGTGCCTAATGTGGATGGACTTCGTGAGTTAATTCTAGAGGAGGCCCACAATTCCCGGTATTTTATTCATCCAGGCGCCACCAAGATGTATCAGGACTTGCGGCAGCATTATTGGTGGATGAGTATGAAGAAGGATATTGTTGCATATGTAGCTCGGTGTCTAAATTGTTAGCAAGTAAAGTACGAGCATCAGAGACCTGGTGGTTTGCTTAAGAAGATAGAGATTCCTGAGTGGAAGTGGGAGCGTATCACTATGGATTTCGTTGTCGGACTCCCACGGACTTAGAGGAAATTTGATACAGTCTGGGTTATTATGGATAGACTGACTAAGTTAGCGCATTTCATTCCTGTGGCAGTTTCCTATTCTTCGGAGCGATTGGCAGAGATTTATATCCGTGAGACCGCTTGTCTTCATGGTGTGCTCGTGTCTATCATTTCTGATCGAGGTACGCAGTTTACCTCGCATTTCTGGAGGGCAGTATAGCGTGAGTTGGGTACGCGAGTCGAGTTGAGGACAATATTTCATCCTCAGACGAACGGGCAGTCCGAGCGTACTATTCAGATCTTGGAGGATATGCTCCGTGCTTGTCTTATTGACTTTGGAGCTTCTTGGGATCAATTCTTGCCGTTAGCGGAGTTTTCCTACAACAACAGCTATTAGTCGAGCATCCAGATGGCTCCCTATGAGGCATTATATGGTAGACGGTGTCGATCGCCAATTGGGTAGTTTGAGCCGAGGGAGGCTCGGTTATTGGGTGTAGACCTTGTACACGATGCCTTGGATAAGGTTAAGATCATTCAGAATAGACTTCGTACAGCTTAGTCCAGGCAAAAGAGTTATGTAGACCGTAAGGTTCGTGATGTAGCATTCATGGTCGGAGAGAGAGAGTTGCTTCGACTGTCGCCCATGAAGGGCGTAATGAGATTTGGGAGATAGGCAAGTTAAGCCCTAGGTTCATCGGGCCTTTTGAGATTCTTGATCGAGTGGGGGAGGTGGCCTACAGACTTGCGTTGCCACCAGGCTTATCAGCGGTAAATCCAGTGTTCCATGTGTCCATGCTTTGGAAGTATCACGACGATCCATCCCACGTGTTAGATTTTAGCATTGTCCAGTTAGACAAGGAGTTGACCTACGAGGAGGAGCCGGTAGCCATTTTAGACCAGCAGGTTCGTCAATTGAGATTGAAGAGTTATCCTTCGGTTCGAGTGCAGTGGAGAGGTCAGCCTATTGAGGCAGCTACCTGGGAGTCCGAGTCCGATATGTGGAGTAGATATCCCCACCTTTATCCCAGCTCAGGTACTTTTTTATGTCCGTTCGAGGACGAACGGTTGTTATAGAGGTGGAGAATGTGATGACCCAAAAGGTCACATTTTGTTTTAGAGCTCGATTCCGTGTTTCAAGGCCTTCAAAACCTCATTTTATTCCTCCTTGATTTGCGTGCGCAATCCGGACGCGTATCCGAAAAGCTTTTATGTGGAAAATTGATAAAAACAATAATTTTTACCTTTAAAAGTTAATTTCGTTGACTTTAGTCAACATTTTGAGTAGACGGACCTAGACTCGTGTTATGACAGTCCCGGTGGGTCCATATCGAAATATGGGACTTAGGCATATGCCCGAAATCGAATTACGAGGTCCCTAGCCTGAGAAATAAATTTTTGATGAAAATTGTAAGTCTGAAAATCTAAAGGTTTAAAGAAATTGGATTAATGTTTGATCTCGTTGGTATCGGGTCCGTATTTTGGTTCCGGAGCCTAGTACAGTTTTGTATAATATTAAAATCATGTGTGTGAAATTTGGTGGAAATCGGAGTTGATTTTACGTGATTCGGACGTCAGGTTGTGAAAATAGGAATTTCAAAGTGTTCTTGGGAATTTCATGTGTTTTGGTGCTAAATCTGTAGTTCTAGATGTTATTTTAGCGATTCGATCGCACGAGCAAGCTCGTATGATGTTTTAAGACTTTGTGCATGTTTGGTTTGGAGCCCCGAGGGCTCGGGTGAGTTTCGGATAGGCTACAGGGTGTTTTGAACTTAGGAAAAATTTGCGGGTATAACTGAACTTGTTGCAGGCCTGTGATCTCGCATTTGCGAGATCAGGCATTGCAATTGCGAAACCTGCACGTTCCGCATTTGCGAGGCTTTCCTCGGAATTGTGAAGAGATGTTGGGCCATACAGTCATCGCAATTGCGAAGATTTCTTCCTATTTGCGAAGTAAAGCTGGGAGGGGCAGTGATCGCAAATGCGATCATTTTGTCGCATTTGCGGTGGTTCATGTTCGTAATTGCGAGCTTACCTTCGCAATTGCGAAGGCAGCAGAGATGTGAAGGACCTCGCATTTGCGATGGTCCCTTCGCATTTGCGAGCTTCGCAATTGCGAAGCCCAGGCCGCAAATGCGACATCTACAGCTGTGTAAAAGGTACTTAGACGGGATTTTTGATTCATTTCCCAAATTTTCAAAACCTAAACCTCAAGAGTCAATTTTCCAAAGGCCATTTCTCCCCCAAATCATAGGTAAATGATTCTTAACTCATTTCTTTCATTCTCTCACTTCTTATAACAAGATTTCAACCTGGAATCTAGGATTTTCATGGTGGAATTGGGGATTTTTGGGTAGAAACTAGGGATTTCAAGATTTGGGGATTTAGACCTCAAATTGAGGTCGAATTCCAAAATCAATTGCATATCCGGGCTCGGGGGGTGAATGAGTAATCGGGTTTTGGTCTGAATTTTGGGTTTGGACCAAGCGGGCCCGGGTGTTGACTTTTGTTGACTTTTTCCAAAATGGCCTAAATTGAATTCCTTGCAATCGTGGGTAGTTCCTAAGGCTTAAATTGAATTTGGTTGGTAATTTTCTAGATTCTATTGGTCCGGAGGCTCGTGAGAAGGGAAAAGCGGTGTTTGAGCTTTGAGTTTGACCGTGGGAGCGAGGTAAGTTTTGTGGCTAACCTTAGCTTGAGGGATTAGGTGTTATTTGCTTACTTGTTACGTGTTTAGGTATTGAGTACAACGTATAGGTGAGGTGGCGAGTACCTATACATTGTTGTCGAGTTATAGCATATGAGTGAGTCTTATTATTGTAGATGTCGTATGTTTTGATCATATTGTTCATGTTTATACTAGCTATTCGATGTGTTGAGTAATTTCTTATCATGTTTTATTGAGGTTGGTATTGGTTGAACATTTATTCAAAGTTGAGATTGGTATTGTGGAACTAAGTGTTGAAGTAAGACTTGTTGTTGTCAATCTATCTCCCTATTATTGTTGTCTCTTACTTTGGTGAGGTAGAGTGATAAAAAACGAAGGGTGATGCCGTGCACGTTTATATTATTTATATGTGAGGAATAAAGCACGAAGGGTGATGCCGTGCACGTTTCTATTGTTTACATGGTGAGGTTGAGTGATAAAGCACGAAGGGTGATGTCGTGCACATTTCTATTGCTTATATGGTGAGGTTGAGTGATAAAGCACGAAGGGTGATACCGTGTACGTTCCTATTATTGATTATCTAGTGAGATTGAGAGTAAAAGCACGAATGGTGATGCCGTGCATTTTCTGTTTGCTGTGTTTACTTATATTACCGATTCAAGGTGTAATAGCTGTTTAAATTCCTCTATTGCTGCGATTCCTTATCTTGCAACCCCCTTAGCATGCTTTCCCTCCCTTTAATTTCTGCTTAGCTTCTATTAGTTGTATTTTGCTAGTATATTGTTTAATTGCACAGGTTTATGTATATGTCTTGTCCTAGCCTCGTCACTACTTGTCGAGGTTAGGCTCGATACTTACCAGTACATGGGGTTGGTTGTACTAATACTGCACTCTGTACTTTCTGTGCAGATTTCGGTACCAGACCATGTTGACCCGAGTAGAGTTGCTGCCTTCAGTCCAACAGGAGACCCAAGGTAGATCTGCCGGGGTTCGCAGACCCTGGAGTCCCCTTCCAATTATTCTGGGTTTTTTTCTGTTTCTTTTAATTTGAGAACAGTTGTACTTTCTTTCAGCCAGTATTTGTAGTGACTCTTAGAAGTTCGTGAATTGTAACACCAGATTCTTGGTAGTCGTGTAAAAGTACTTGGGTTATTATGAAATTCTGCACTCCTTTAATCTGTTTTGGTTTAATTGTTGTTATTTACTGAATTGGTTAGTGGTTAGCATATTAAATCTTTATCTATTGGCTTGCCTAGCATCTGAAAAGTTAGGCGTCATCATGATCCCGACGGTGGAAATTCCGGGTCGTGACATAGATAGTAGGAATTGAAAAAATGACCTTACAAAGATTTTGTAAGGCCATATAAACCGCTAAGCTATGCTTTTGAGCTATATCAAGTGGATTCAAAACATAATATATGGAGGTAAAAAATAAATTTTGCCTTATATATACTGTTAATTTTTCTGCGAAGGGTGTTCGGGTGAACCCCCTTCCGCCCCCCTTAATCCGCCCCTGTCTACTAGTCCTACTTTACCTGCCTTTATTAGCTCACCCTCCGTCATAAGCGTCACACACACCCTCATTCTCCTCATTGATTTAGCATCCGCGCTCAGGTTTGCTCCCGTCCGACTATTATCTTTGGGTAGCTTTTCTTTGAACTAGACACAATGCTCAACTAACATGATTTTGTTGTGATAGGATTAATCAAGCAAAGTTCATTTGTTAAGCTCTATTTACTTGAATTCTTCAGTTTAACGACATTGAGATGTTGTGGACATTTAGTATTCAGTTCAGTATAATCATACAACAACATACCCAGTGTTATCCGTGAGTTTTGAAGAGGGAAGTATGTACGCAGCAGGCCTTATCCCTACCTTGTGAGGATAGAGAGACTGTTTCCAATAGACTCTCAGCTCAGGAAAGCCGAGGTATACACTAAACTTTCTTCTATTTAGGCTTTTAGTTCTTTTTGGAACATATTAATATTGATAATGGTTAACATTGATGATGGATTTTGTGTTAATTAGTATGGAAAGAATATCTCCACTACATGAGAAATTTGATTTTTTTTTTTTTTCTTTATGCTTTTTGTCTTTACTTTCTTAAAGAAGAAAATTTGCTGTCTAATTTGTCCGTTTTGGAGGAAAAATTCCAAAAAAGCTACGTAGGCTATGCTATCATTTGACATGTTTAAAATTTGTGGTTAGGTACAAAAATTTAAAATATATAATTATTGGATGTTGATATTTGGAGAAGCTCTTTAATTTATTGTAGAGGGAATGTTGGCTAATTAAAGTCCACAATTAATTCTATAACTACTTCACCAAAATAATTAGGAAAAAAGCAGACTTTCATTAAAGGTGAAGTTGCTAAGGTTACAAGAATATAAATATAACATTAAATTGCGTAGAAATAAATCAATAATTCAGATGTGGAATTAAAGAGTGAGTATTGCTT
The DNA here is from genome assembly GCF_001879085.1 of Nicotiana attenuata. Lineage (NCBI taxonomy): Eukaryota > Viridiplantae > Streptophyta > Magnoliopsida > Solanales > Solanaceae > Nicotiana > Nicotiana attenuata. The sequence continues at coordinate 272,713 of NW_017670878.1, read as the reverse complement.
TCTGGTACTTTCTTTTCCACAGAGTGAATAGTACTGTGCCTACAAGGAAATGAAAGATTACGTATTAAATGGTATAACTCCAAACCTAACACAACCATAAGATAAAAAGGAATTTTTACACAAATAGCCGGCCATATTTATTATTTACTTTTTCTAATCATTTACATAAATTATGTATTGATTATACATAACTATACACATATGATACATAAATTATACATATATTATATCTTGCCGGCTATTTTTAGTTTGAGCGGTTGGATAGTCGGTTATTTGGAAGAATTAACTCAAATAGCCGTCCACTCAACCACTTAAACTAAAAATAGCCAGTGAAGGTATAATATCTGCATAATTTATGTATTATATATATGTATAATTGTGTATAATCAATGTATAAACTATGTATATGACTAGAAAAAAAAATTATGTCCGACTATTTGTGTATATAAGAGGAGAAATAAATATAAAATGTTAGGAGTGGATCTAGCCTTCATTACTTGGTTAAATCCATTAGCCCTGGCGAAACCAGGAATTTTCTCAAGGGTGTTCAAACTTGAAAAGGAGTAAAAAAAATTCTTCGACATAGAGTGTTCAATATATGTTATATACCTCTAAAACCTAATATTCTACTGATCACGCCCAACTATGCTTTATAAAAAGGACTAAGCGGTCGTTGCAAATCTAATATGGTTTACTAGTCCGTAGTTGAATCCCACAGAGAACTAAGGCTTAGCTACAACTGTTCAATATCACCAAGAAGACAAGCTTGAACAATTCCTAACATATAGATATTAAGATTCTTGTGTTTAACTAATTAACTAACAAATTAAAATAATAAATTAACAACTAAAGATACTAAGTGTTAGAGACAAGATTAAGGAGGTCTAGAGTTATGATTTCCCCTATTGTCGGAATCCTTCCCGCTACGTTTTCTATAAATTCGTCTAAGTATTCACTACCGATCATGAGCGCTCTGACTGTCGTAACTCTCTCCCGAGTAATTACAACAATATACTAGACATATTTTCCCGAATTACGCTAGCTAACCTCAAGTACAGCTCACTTAGATCGCACCCAAGGTTTCGTTATCCCTAATCCCGCCTTTAAACTCTCCGTATTGATCCCTCATATACGTTAGGAGTGTTGTTGTTCAACAACTACCTAAATATGCACTCTCTCCCGAGTAATACACACTAAATAGGCACAGTCGATTGAGAGCTCTTCAACCAACTACAATAATAACATAGTTGAACAAATAGAGAAAATACTACAGCAAATCTATATTAATGTAACAGGAAAATCATCCTCCAATAGGTTCCATCAAATTAACCCTAGATAACAAATTAGCTATTCATAATAGTATGCAAAACTACAATACTAGAATTCATAATCAATAATGGAAATAGGAAGAAGGAAGTGAAACACCCGTAGAAGAATTCTCCGCCTTACTCCTAGTGTGTTCTTGCCTTCTTAGGTCGAATCCCCGGTCTCCTTAGCCTCCTTAGGTCTAAATTATGTCAAAAGCATGTCAAAGGTCCTCAAAATACCGTTTTTCCATGTATATATACCAAGTAGGGTCGGGCCCAAACAATTATACCTTCTCCTACGCTAAAAAGGACACTTTTCCAAGTCAGGACGTCCGCGGCCGCAGACCTGACCGCGGATTTGCATAGTGTTCTGGCCGCGGCCGCGGATTCGACCGCGGACCTGACCGCGGACCGTTTGGAATTTGAAAAAACGTAAAACATGAAAGTTGTAGCCCTTTGAATTAGCTTTCCAACCATATATTGTGCAGCCCAAATGGAGTTCTGAGCAAAAAGTTATGTGCATTTTACTAGACAGTGCGCAATATGCCTACTCGATTCTTCGTTCGTTCTTAACTATCATCTGTTGATCCCCGAACATGATCCCGACTTAATTCCTTGGCTTTTACTCAGACTTCAAAGCTCCAAATCACTTGAATTCATTCCATAATATCTAAATAGCTCGGAATCACTCCTACAAGGCACAAAATACACAATTAGTGCAAAACACTAGCGATTAAAGCTCAAACTCAATTAAAGTGCAGTAAATTAGAGTGTAATAAGCGACTAAAATACGTAATTATAGCCTATCATCATCTACCTATATACGCAGTATAATTTTTCGACGAAGAATAATCAGTTGACCACCTTTAAGACATGTATTTTTATCCCTGCACTAGTAATTTCAGACTATATATGTCAACAAAAAAAAAGGTGGTCACGGACTCACATACCTTAACGAAAAGGACAATGATAGGATATGATTAGGTAATTGCAATTATTTGCAGCTGAGAATTCTTTATCGTACTGTTGTTATAGCTGTAAATATGTACTCCCTCCTTTCAAATTAAATGAGGTAGTTTGGCTCGGTACGGCGTTTAAGGAAAAAAAAGAAAGACTTTTGAAATTTGTGATCTTAAAAGCTTAAGGGGTAAAGCTTTGTGGGGCCATGACTTTTGTGTGGTTATAAAGGCTTCTCATTAAGGGTAAAATGGGTAAAATGAGGAGTTTAAAGTTAAATTATTTCCAAATTTAGAAATGTGTCATTTATTTTGGAACAGACTAAAAAGGAAAGTACCTCATTTAATATGAAACGGGAGAGTATTTAATAATTAATGTTTTCGTCGCGGCTAATAAGTGCATTTCAAATTTTCAATCCCCCTATTAAAGGCAATCTACAATATTTCCACGTTGAATAAGTCAAGTTTCTTATTGGATTCATTTCACGTTAGCTTCTTAGTGCTGCAATATTGACTTATTTGGTTAGTGATCATATTACACTTAAATACGAAATCGACCGCACGTGAAAGAATCACGATTCCTAAAGCCCGTTTGGACATAAGAAGATTTTTCTTTTTTTCAAAAAGACTTTCACTTTTTTCTAAAATCAGCGTTTGTTCATAAAATTTTCAATTTTTCACTTGAAGATGCATTTTAAAAAATTTCAAAAATTTGAAAAACTTCAAAAACCTATATTTCAAAATTTTCACTTAAATCACTCACAAAACTTCAAAAACAACCCAAAATTCTATTTATGTCCAGACACAACTCTAAATTTCAAATACCACTTTCACTTGAAAAAAATTTCACCGTTTTTTGGAATTTTACAATTCTTATGTCCAAACGCCCACTTAGTAGCTCAATTTATTGGCTGCTTACACTTTTACCTTGTGCCTGGATTTAGTCGACCACAAATACCATGACTATAATTCTTCTCGAAAAATTAGGAAAATGATGCAACTTATATTCCTGTAGCAGTTGTTGCAGATAAATCACCACTCGTGGCAGGAATGCAAATTCCGAAAAGGAAAAACACACATCACACAGAGATATTGCAGTGACCCATGGCCGTATACTGAGGAGCAACAAATATATGCAGACACTGAAACTTCCTAATGGAGCAGGTTAAGTGTTTTTCACTAAATGTGGAATGAAACAAGCAAGAGATTTAAATATATCTGACTTTAAATGCAAGACTAAACACCAAAAAGAAAGGTGCACAATCAGTTAAGATACAAAAGCTGGTCCCCGTAACACATATCCTTTTCATTAACATTAACTCGTAATGGAGGTTAAAGGCAATGAATTCAACCAGAGCACGAAATGTCAACTACTAAGAGTTGAATATATGAAATGTTGAAGTCACAAAAGGAACAGAGAGGCATATCCTCTTAGACAATTCGCTCCAACTCCCTTGCATAGCTGAGTGTTTGAGTGATGAGCTGAAGGGATGGTATTTCCTTGCAAGGCACAGAATCTTTTACTTTTTGGAAGATGATAAACCCATCTTTGATCTCCCACTCAGGATGCTCCTGCACAAAACCCTCTGATCAGATGATTTCAAGAAAAGGAAAACAAGCAGTGCTCATTGATCAGCTTTACAGGCAAAGAAATGGTTAAACTAGTTTAAAAAGCAGACACGTGAGATATTAACATTAACAGAGAAGGATTCTAAGGCAAATAAGGCACCATTTATCTACCGGTAGCTACACATCCAGAATATAAACATCTGATTAAACAAGCATGGGGCACCCAGCTTTTATTGCTTTGGTACTCAAAAAGGATCAGTGCATCACCAATATCAAAGATTAACGCTTATTATCTTAGTAAATGCAACACCACTACCAAGCTACTATACTACAAAATGCTGAATATTCTTCTTTTATTGCTTTGGTACTCAAAAAGGAAGGATCATCAGTGCATCACCAATATCAAAGATTTAACGCTTATTATCTTATTAAATGCAACACCACTACCAAGCTACTATACTACAAAATGCTGAATATTCTTCTTCTTGCACTGTTTTTTCGTTTGAAATGCTGCCCATTTTTTACTGGAAGGGTATACTGCCTTCCTCTTACTTTTATATCCTTTATTCTTAGTTCTTATTGCCCTTCCTTTCAGTATTTATTTTAATATTTTTCTTTTAAATCCCGCTTCACTTTAAAAAAGTGAGCGCTTCGCTTCTCGCTTTAAGCCAAAAGGGGGTTGTCGCTTTTCCTCGCTTCACGCTCTTCACAACACTGGTAATCATATGCCTTTTATGGAATAAGAGGTTCACAGCAAGAGGATCCCCTTTATCCCTGTGCATTTCACAGTTGTCCTTGAAGGATTGAGTAGGATAAGAAGGCCAAGGATAGGGGCTATCAGTGGCTTAAAGGAGAAGGGTGGTGGGGACAAATACACAGAAACTTAAGAAATACTCTGCTTCGATTCCAACTTTCAAGAAATCCTAATATGAGGTTTGATCTTTAGATTATGAAAACTATTTTTTATTGAGGGGTAATTATATCGAGAGTTCATCACAGTTTATTATTGCAGACATAATGGAGAATGCAACACCAAAGGTACTTTGTGCTGGGCAAGAGAGCTATGAAAAAAATTCCATTGCATACATTGGTTAACTGTTACTTCTCCAACTTTTTTTTTTTGGGGGGGGGGGGGGGGGGGGTAGGGGGTTGGACACGAGTGCATTCAGCAGACTTGAGGATGGTTCGTGGGTTGGACAAGCTTAGCCAATGAGATCTTCTTGCAAGCTACTTTAACAAAATTTGCTTCAATTACCAAATAACTAAAGAACCGAGAGAGGGAGACAAGGGGACACAGTTTACCTCCCTAACATATTCAAGAAGTTCTTGATCCGAGGAGAACAGCAACATTTGCCGAGCATCACTAGTTGAAAGACGATCATAAGCTTTCTCACTGCATCCAGCTATCTCATCCCTATGAATGACAGGAGGAGTTGCACCATTTCAATCTAAAGACTAACATGTAACATTGCAATACATTTGGGTACAATAAGATTTATAAGGTGATTGGTTATTAATACACATTCAGAGAACACAGATATGCATATACTTTTGATGAGTACATACAATACATACGCGTGCGCGCACACACACACACACACAGATATATATATATATATATATATATATATATATATATATATATACACACACACACACACACACAAAGCCAGAGTTTCTTGACACACACACACACACAAAGCCAGAGTTTCTTGACAATGCAGTAAAAAATTAAACAATACATAGGATTTTAGGAGGCTTTAATATGGTTGTACATTCAATATGTCCAGCTTGAAGCAGCCAGACTAACCGCTTTCTATTTGGTTTAAAACAAACTAGGCTTAAACCAGTTACTGTACCTTACTATAGGTAAAAATAAAACTGCAGTTACGAAACAAAATGTATGAATGTGTGTGTGCCTGCTTGCATGCATATCCCCAATAATATATAATTTCAAATAAATAGAATAAATATCAGTAAAATTATCAATTAATGACAGTAAGTTAAAGATGTAATCAAAATTTCAATTCAGGCGGATTTCTTTTTCTCAACTTAGGATTTTCACTTTAACTAAGTAGCGCAAGGAATAAGGCAAATCCGGGAGGAGGAGAAAGATGAATTTTTATTCTTAATTAAGAGTCGTATATTTCTAACTTTCTTTATGTTGTTTGGAATTGAATAATTTCTTCAGAAAGTATTTCTGGTAGATCTAATTAATCTTTGAAAGATCTCACTTCATTAATCAAGCAATAAGTGACCCCTCTAACATGATTGCAGCTACGCGAATGAACATATAAAATATTAAGCTTAGGCAACAGTCCAACAAAATGTTCTCTCAAAAACTTCCAATCACCAGAGAGCAAAAATTGCAGTCATTATCTACAGCCTGTTCTGCCAAGTGCTACTATTAGTATAGAATGTGGGTGGAACGAATTAATTTACCTCACAGTCTTTGCAAGCAGATCCATGAAATAAGCATAGTTTGCATCTGGCACGGTCTGCCTTGCACTCAACACCCGGTGATAGGCCCCTTCCATGAAAGATTGCTCCAATTCAACAGCATGCTTTATACATGGATTGTCCAAAGCACTTTGAGAAAGCAACTCAAGTTCAGTGTGGAATTCAGCAATCCTATTTTGTACAAGGAGTCTCAGAAGGTTGAGACCTAAGATTGGATATTCCTGCGGGGAAGGTGGAAGACGACCACTGCATCATCACAAGAAAGAGAAGACGATAAGCGCCTTCTTTTCAGTTCAATTGCTATGCATCTATAAAACAGACCCAACCAGCAGGTCTTAATATGACAAAAACAAAGATGTGACAAGAATAACTAGACCGCTACTAACATACACCAACCCAACTATGCTCTAAGGCATTTTCCCCCCTTGTCCTAAAGCATATCCTAGTTGAAATCAGGGATTCAAACTAGCAGAAAAGCAATTTAAATATCTAACTCAGCCGCCTCAGTTGATATATGTATTGCTCCCTTTTGTCAAACAAGCACAGAAGAATGAAATGGTATATGGATCTAAAGCTTGAGTATATAGATACCGTGCATCTGTGTAATAAGACTTTAGCTGAAAAAAGTCCCTCTCAAAAGCATCTTGGTCCTCCATCTTCACAGATAAAACAACTGCATGCTCGTAAATATCTCCTGTGAATTGTTATACCATCGAATTCTATTAGTGTAGACAATTGAGAAAACCATAAATTTCACCAAGCTCCAAATACACATGGCTGAACTCAGGTAAATCACGTAGTATTATTAAGCCAACAACAATCTCAACAATAAGCAAAACAGAAGAGTATAACAAGCTGAAATCACAGGCAATCAAGTTTTGCAATGTATTCCCGAACATGACCTTGGTCACACTTCACTTAAATTAACATTTCCATCTGAGAAAGAAACATAGTATTTAACTTTTCAAACAATAGTTGGTCTTTGGTTAAATTATAACTACAACGATAATGATACTAATAATAATCACAAGCAAACAAATTTCTGCCTTTCCTAGACTTCCAGACATGATCAGAAATAGCGATTCACCAAGCAAGGAGAAAAGCACTCTACATTCAGACAGCCTCATGGAATACATGCCCTGCATACTTTTTTGAAAAAGGTAGCAGATTTCATATATATAAAAGAACTCAAGCATGCCCTTCACGCTTGGAGGCCATTTTCTATTTAATTTTAATAAAGTAATAACTGTAACAAATTGTTTGGAAACATTGCTGCTCCTTCTCCTAGTGTGCTTTTTTATTTTTCAAACGGTTGGACTACATAGCGGTACACTTTCAATTTTTGAGCATATCACATAGTTGTGAAAGAACGTCGAAAAAGGGAAGGAAAATAAAATAAAATAGTGTCATCCTTGCGCAGGGGCCATGCTAATCTTCTATGTATTGTTCCAATTTTATCTGGATGTCCCCGAAGGAGAATAACAGAACATTGTATCTCCAAAATAATGTATTTATAATCCATGGATACACAATCAACAACCACCACCAGCATCTCCAGAAGCAATTAGGCAAACACTGTGTTTGGGAAAGCGATCGCTTGACGCGAAGCGACAAGGCATCGCTTTTCCCAGGGAGAAGCGACTCGACCGTGTGAAGCGCACGCTTCAGTGGACAAATCGAAAAAGCAACGAAGCGACAGAAGCGATAAAGAGATCGCTTCTGTTAAAAAGTCGCAGCTGGGCCCCTTTTTAAAAAAAAAGATTGGGTCTGTTTGTATTGCTCGACAAAACAGAGACCCCTTCTGTCTTCTTCATCGACAAAAGTAGGGTTTCCAGGTAATGTTTCTTCTTCTCATTTTTTTCTTTCTTCTTTCTTTCTTCTTCTTGTTCCCGTCCAGCGTCTGCTCTTTTTTTCTTTCTTTTTCCTTCTTTCTTCCTTCTTCTTCTTCTCTTCTCTTTTTCACTTTTTCTTGTCCAGCGTCTGCACAGCTAGGGCAGGCGCTGTTTTCTTTTTTCCCCCTTTTATTCTTCTTAATTTTAATATGTATTTTAGTTTATAAAATTACTTATTATATATATATGTGTTATATTTTTCAGTTTATTTGATTTTTTAATGTGTATTTCAGTTTATAAAATTAGTTATTTTATATTTTCAGTTTATTTGATTAATTTTATATGTATTTCAGTTTAGAAAATTAATTATTATATATATATATATATATATATATATATATATGTGTGTGTGTGTGTGTGTGTGTGTGTGTGTGTGTGTGTGTTATATTTTAGTTTATTTGATTTTTTTAATGTGTATTTCAGTTTCAGTTTATAAAATTAATTATTATATATATGTTATATTTTCAGTTTGATTAATTTTAAAATGTATTTCAGTTTAGAAAATTAATATATATATATATATATATATATATATATATATTAGTTTATTTGATTTTTTTAATGTGTATTTCAGTTTATAAATTAATACTTATATATATATATATATATATAATTATATATATGATATGTATTTTAAGAATTGCGCTTCACTTCAATGAAGCGTGCGCTTCGCTTTTGAAGCGAGGCGAACCCCTGTCGCTTTTTTGCGCTTCGCGCTCTCAAAAACACTGGGCAAACATAATAAACAAAATAAGATAAAGAAGAGTGCAGAAAATTACTTGCAATTGTCAACTCATGGATGGCATTAGGTGTTTCTTGGAATAGGGGAGGTAGGCTCTTGAATTCGGTCAACAGAACCTAAAACATCAATAAGAAAAATCAAAGTTAACGGGAAAAAAGTGTTTTCTAAAACTGATTTCAACAAGGTAAAGAAGTCCTTTATATTTTAAAAAACAACAATAACAAAGGTAAGAGAAGTCATTGCTAATATCTAGAATCGCACAAAAACAATATATATTTGGTACCTTATCTCCTCAATTGAGCAACTATGCCCCAATCCTAAACTAGTCGAGGTTGGCTATTATGACTCCCCTATATAAATTCAGCTATGTTTGGTGCATCTCATTCCAAATACTCCATTCAGGATTTCCCTATAACTAGAGGTTTTCTAATTCTCACACTTATCAGTGGATCAGTCTTTTGCCTAGAAGTGCTGGTTGCGTCCAGCTCGTGATGATGGACTAAGTTATCGAATATCTCTAAGCCACCATTTTCCCTTTTTATATGTTCATTGGAAAATACGGGATAGAATGGACTGTGTAAGTTGATATGTCTCTCATTTGAAGCTTTTTTAGGTCCACACATTCTATTTGATATATTGCTACCTAATCTCCTATCAAGATAAATCCTGAAGCATTATATCCTAAGCTCTTTCACATTAATTGCATGTTAGACAGCTAAAAAACATGGACACAATCATCAAAGCATAAACTCGAATATCATAATGAAGATTATCTTAACAGAGGATTCTTTTTATAAGCAAGAAATTCCCTACGAGTTAGCTAGCCCACCCCTGTTGTGGCACAAGGTTCTGAAACTCGGTGTAGTATGTGCCCGTCTCTGTATTCCCCTCCCACTTAAATACCACGATTTAGGCCTCAACATGGTTCGGACTCATAATGTGCGCCTACCATACATTCAGGGCTATCATAGAGATACGTCTTCTAAGGCAACAGAATAGGAAGTGTTCAAGAACAAGAGCTAAATTATGACAACTACAGCTAAGGTTCTGTATGAGTTTGAGCTGTGGTAGTGATATCCACTACCTTGAGCTGAAAGATATCCTCTTGCAACTATCAAAATCGTTCCTAATAAAAGTGTGGAATTTCGCAATAAATGCAATCATAACGAGAACATTTTTAAGGCAGCATAAGAGTAAAATCTAGAAATAGCACATTTCATTAGAGGGGTAATATTATTAGAAAAATAAAAGCTAGGGTCTTAGACGAGTTTGACTGCAAGCATCAAAATCGTTCCGCATAAAATCGGCATATATAATTATAATTATCACCACAAAGATAAGCATTTTAAGCTAATTGAAGAGAATACTTCTAATCATCGTACATTTCAGAAATTGAGCAAAATTATGAACAAAAAAGCTAGGGTTTTGAATGAGTTTAAGCAGTGGTAATGAATGATTGAGGCGATTACCTTCAGCTGAGAGAGTTGGGTAGAGCAAGTGCCGAAATCGTTAAGAACAAAAGCGGCTTTGAATCGCTCGAAAATTTGTGAAACTTCTCTTAGCTTAGGATCCATCTCTGATCGGAGCTTTTCGAATGTTAGATTTGGTTCTTTTGTAAAAGGATTCTCTTCTTTCTCTACAAGTAAACGGAAGAACAGGAAGGGACGATTTTTGCGAGTATTTATAAAAGGGGCCTCAAAGCCCACGGGAGAAGAGTTTGTGGGCTTTAAAGTTGGGCTGATCAATCTAGTGTATATTGGGCCCAATAGGTTCTCCCCAGTCTTGTATTGACTTTTAAAGAAGGAATTTTTACATTTCTATACACTATTTGAAATTTTATTATCACGTCCATGATGCATCATTTTCTGAATCAACAACAGCGTATGTCAGTGGTAATATGCTACCTATCACACAGGTGGCAAAAAGAAATTCAATTTCTGTACTAAAACTTGAGAGTATAAAAAATACATACTGAAAAACAACTTTATAATAATATTTCTACAATTAATATACAATACCCGATGCATCCATTGTGCTAGTTGTTAACACTATTCCTATATGCCGACTTCAAGAAGGTGCTATCAACTACTATAACTGGCCAACAATACTCCCAACCCTTTATGGACGTACTAAGTGCAACAAATGCGTACAGGAAACAATCATCTTCAGTCTTCTGCAATTTTACTACCGACCCCGGATAAGTTTTCTCCAGAATATACAAATAACTTGGCAAACGACTGTAGGAATCAGCAGGATGACCTCTCAAAAATTTCAAAGCCTTTTCCTTTGCTCTCCAAGCTTGTATGTATGTTAAGTTCACACCATGTTCTGACAACATATCAGTTTGTATGTCTTTTGGTGTGTATATTGTCTTAGGATCCGCATATTTTTTCTATAACCAAGCTACCAACTACCATGGCAGTAGATTTGCGTTGTATGTATGTATTGTCCATCAAAGAGCATGTGTGCAAGCTGTTGAATTTTCGAACCTTGAACAATGCTGATTTGTTTATGCTGGTGGACTTGAAATGCCATGTACAATTGTCCCCAACGCATACGAGGCAGTAGCTACAGAATAAAAACAATTTAAAAAATATTATAAAAAATATAGCTACAAAATAAGAGGTTGTTTAAGCACCCAAATCTTATATTAAACAATTTAAATTCCAAAAAAATACAAATTATATATAATTTATATACAAGGAAACTACAAATTATTACAAAAAAAATACAAGAAAAACTACAAATTAAACAAAAATATGAATTTGACAGTTGAACTGTTCCTACCTTCTTGCGCTAGACCTTTTCACCTTAAATTGAAACTTATTCATGACAGAATAGTGCTTCATTGCACTGACATAATTTGATTGTCTTGGTAGACTTGGCCGACTTCAATAACATTTGGCGTATGGTCTGTTATGATGATACTTTCATATTCCACAATCGCCGGAGATGTTGGCCTATCAATCAACTTCACTGTTGCTGATACTTCTCCAATTTTATTACAATTGCTTGACAATTGAACCACGTTAGACATATGATAATCAGATGAACCTACACTCAACTAAAAGTAATTTAGACCTATATTGTAGATAGGTTGTAGTAAACTTGTAGAACACGTGAAACTTAATACTTCAATAGACATAACAGTTGAACTACATTTGTTATGTAGTATCATTGTAGATATATTGTAGAAAAATTGTAGAACACATGAAACTGACAAAACATCACCACTGGAAAAAAAAGAGCAAACTTGTGTGCTCGAATTAGAGATACTGCATTCCAAATCGAAATCACGCACTGTTATACACATCGGATACATTCCTAAGCTTTTGTTTTCCTTTTTCGTCTCCATGTATACTCGAACTCCCATATCGTTCTGAATTTCCATTGGAGGACAACGTTTGTTGACAGTGTATTTGATTTCAATGATTTTTGTGGAGGTATCGATCATTAGATGCTCAACAATTGCAGAATTCAACTGACTATAATTTGAATCCTCATTGACTACAATTCCATCAACATTAACATATGTGTATCTCCCAGTGTTATCCCAGTGACGATTTAGCTGAAGCATAATCCTTAATTTTGACATTATATCGCGAAATTCAATATAATTGTAGATAATTATTTGCAATTCTTTTTTTCAAAACATTCGCTTATGGAAAACCAGAGGAAACAGAGAAAACCAGATAATAGAACTTGATTATGGTGCGATGATAATCAGAGAAAGTCGGCGTAATAGCAGATTCTACAAATACATCGGCTTGATTAATGTGCGATGATTGCGTCAGTAAAATCTCTGAAGAATCCTACGCGATCCCCAAAAACCTGTGTCTAAAGGATTCTAGTTTAAATAAATGTATAGATTTTGTAGATAAAACTTGTTTAGGTCGGGTAAATAACTAAACGTGGACATTTTTGATAATAAAGTTTCAAATGGTGTATATGAACAAAAATATCCATTTGAAGAATTAACCTAAATAGCCGATACAGTTGTTTAAATTTAAAATAGATTGTGGATGTGTAATATATGTATAATTATGTAATATATTTAAAACCTTATATAATCAATGTACAACATGACATATATAAGCTAGGAAAAGTAAATAGTAAATTCGGTCTGCTATTTCTGTAAAGATACATTGACTTTTTCATCCATCTTTATTTGTACGGGTGTAATTATTGTTTACTCCTAATTGCATATTATATAGAATTTCATTTATGGGTGTTCATAACAACCCGAAAAACCGAACCAATCCAACAAAAAAAATCAATACTTTGTTGTTTTGATTTTGTTTTGAATTTTAAAAACCAATAAAATTTAGTTTGGTTTTGGTTTTAATAAAAAAAAAATAACCCAAAAAAATTGAACCAAACCGACTATAGAAATAGCTATTCAAAATCTATTATATATATATATATATATATATATATATATATATATATATATATATATATATATATATATATATATATATATATATATATATATAATATTNNNNTATATATATGTGAGTGTGTGTGTGCGCGCGCGCGCATGTTATTTTATACAATGTTTCTAAACTTTTATGTTACATGTTAATCGCTATTACAATAATCCAGTTTTTTGCTTTTAAATTTAGTTTAATTGGTATTTCTCTTTGCTAAGTACAACAATATATTTCATGTTAAATATATTATATTTTTAATTGAGTCCTTCAATTATTCATTACTATTTGATTCAATTATCATCAACATATTTTGGTAAATGATGGATTTCTCAAAGAGCAATTATTTGATAGCGTTACGTTGAAAATATAGTCGCCGGAATATGTGTTTGGTAATGTGTGTCTCATATTTAAGAAAAAAAAACTGATAAACTACCCAAAAAACCAACATAAATCGAATCGATAAAAAACCGACTTAATTGGTTTGGTTTGGTTTCAATATTTAAAAAATTAACTCACTTATTTTGGTTTCTTTTTAGGGAAACTACCAGTTATGTCCTTTTAGAATTAGTTTATTACAAAAGTTGGCCAATTCATTAAATATTGCTAATATTAGCCAAATGTTACCAATATTAGCCAATTAGCTATTTGTAGCAAAATGGTCAAATCTTTATTTTTTTGAGTGGATGTTATTAGAATAGATTGGGTACATTTTAAGGAGTTTGAATCTCAGTTTTGGGACGATTTGGTGGAGTTTTGAGGTGGTTTGAATCGAAATTCCAAGTAAAAGATGAAATATGAAAAAAATGATATGTGTACCACACTGTGTATCAAATGTCACATATGTATCATATTTGTATCAAATGCGTATCACATGTATATCCATGTATACCTCTGTCTGTGATACATGTTTGATACATGTGTTGAAGAAGAATTTTTTGAACTCGATTTTAACTACGAATTTTGATGGCAAATCAGTCCAAATCACCTCCAATCTTTCTCAAAATTTGTATATTGACTCATCTACATGTTTTTAATGAATGTCAACCATACCCATTGAAAAATGACCTTTTTTTGCTTAGATTTTTGGAATCTTGAATTTTTTTTTTTTTGTATTTCATCACCTTGTTTGCTATCTCGTCCTTGAAATTTTCTTTCACTCTTGCATCTAATGTTGTAATCACGCTTAAAAATATGGGAGAAGATCTTTGCGTGCGATTATCTTATTTATTTGAGTTTTCAATTTTTACATGTGCTTGGCTAGTTTTGATGAGTCTATGATTAATGGCTAGAGGTTAGTAAGTTTTTTCCTTCTTTTTAATTAGGGAAAAACCGATCCAAATTGAAACCACGAGCACCCCTAGTTTCATTATGTTGTAGACATGGCAGAGATTTTTGGTACGGTGCCCTTTTCAATTTGTTAGGGAAAATCTTTTTTGCTAGTACTTCACTATATATTTTCTGATTCCTGTTCTAGAGCAATTTACTGACACCTCTTTGATCATATCTTCCAATGCTCTTTTGATAATGGTTTTTTTTTTTTTTTTGAAGAATTACTAATTGATTGTAGTAACGTGGTTGCTTTTTAGAACCTTATGGTTTATTATTTTCGAGGAATTTGTCATGTAGCAATATAAAAAAGTGTCACTTTTTGCCCAAAATTTGTACTGCACAAATTGAGCAAAAACGAATTCTTTTAGTTATATATAAAATGTCGAATCCCTTGACATAATGAAAATTCTAGTGTAGTAACAAAAGGGTTCAAAAATTGCTTTAGTTCATAGGTTCAAATCAAAGGCATAACACCAGGTGTGACGACCCGACTCGTCGTCACGCGTGTTACCGTCCCGTTTTCTCCATTTTCTATTTGCTTATGTTTCAGTATCAGTATTAGATGTGTTGGAGTTGATTTGGATTGGGTTTGATAAGAAATGAGACACTTAGTCTCTTTAAGGAAGACTGGTTTTGGAAAAGTCAATCGGACGTTGACCCTTGTGTTAGAGGGCTCGGATTTGAATTCCGATGATTCAGTTAGCTTCGGGGGATGATTTGTGACTTAGGAGTGTAATCAAAAGTAATTTTGGAGGTCCGGAGTAGAATTAGGCTTGAATTGGCAAAGTTAGGATTTTGGCGAATTTCGGTCGATAGGTGAGATTTTGATCCGGGGGTCGGAATGGAATTCCGAGAGTTGCAGTAGCTTCGTTAGGTGATTTGGGATGTGTGTGCTAAATTTCAGGTCATTCGGAGGTGTTTTGGTTGGGTTTTTGATTGAATGCGTGTTTCGGAAGTTTTGGAAGAACTTAGGCTTGAATTCGATGAGAAACGATGGTTTTAGTGTTGTTTGAGGTGTTTTGATGATTGGAGCAAGTTTGAATAAGGTATTGGATCATGTTTGTATTTTTGGTTGAGGTCCCGGGGGCCTCGGGGTGATTTCAGATGGCTAACGGGATGAAATTTGGAGTTTAAGGACTGCTGAGTGGTCTGGTATCTGGTATTTTCGCTTCTGCGGAAATGGACCGCAGAAGCGAATGAGGAGTCGCAGAAGCGAGGTTGGGAATTTTGGAGATTTCCGCAGGAGCGGAATATTTTTCGCATAAGCGGTTAGTGACCGCGAAAACGGTCCAAGGCAATAAGTGAGATTCCGCAGAAGCGGAAAGTGACCGCAAATGCGGCAGTCGCATAAGCGGAAATAACTGATCAGAAGTGGGTTTTAATCCCTTCGTGAAATTTTACAGAACACATATTTTAACTTCGGAATTGGGGTGTTCTTGAGCGATTTTGAAGAGGAAATTCAAGGACTTCGATCAGGTAAGCATTCTTGGACTTAGAACACAATTTTATCATGCAAATACATGAAATTACACTGAAAACTCAAGGAATTAAGGTCAAAAATGGTGGTTTAGGGCTTGAAACCTAAGAGAACAAAAATGGAAATTTGAGGGGTCATTTGGAATCCGATTTTGGTGTTCTTTATATGCATGGACTCGTGGCGAGATAAGGAATCCGGTGATATAAAATTTATAATTTTTCGAGAAGTGGGCCCGGGCTCGGGTTTTGCCAACTTCGTGATTTTCGATGTTTTTCGAGTCTTTTCGATTGGGTTATATTCTCTTAGCATATTGTGACGTATTCGTTGTGGTTTTGGTCAGATTCGACGCACGAGGAGGTGAATTCGAAAGGCAAGAGCATAGCAGGCTAGGACTTTGGCCGACTTGAGGTTAGTAATAAATGTAAATGCTATGTTGATGGTTTGAAACCCCGAATTTGCACAACGTAGTACTATGTGAGGTGACTTGCACGCCGGATAACGAGCGTGGGGTAGAGCACCGTCGGGGATTGTGACTTGGTCCGTCCCGTTTAATAAAATTACTACCTAATTGATTGTAGATTTGTAATATCCTTATAAAAATGGATTAATTGTTATCATTGGGCCTTGTGCCTGTTAGTAGACTGTATTTGTAAAATAATTCTGGAAATATAAATGAGTATAAACAGAAATGAACATAAACAGAAATGACATAAAACCAATTCGAGCCCACTGAATTCACAGTGTTTCCTTAAGGAATTTAATCCCCTCCTAGTACCCAAGGTTATGGATTATTTTCTCCCAGGATAGAACGAATTACACACTGGTGTAGTGGTACTTCAAACCCCAGTGTTTCAGCGAACACAAAGTTCGGTAGCAAATCACACTTACTTTTTGCTTTGTTTGATGCTAAAAGTATGCAGAAGAAGGAGAAGAAACTCAGAAAATCGTAGTGCAATTCTGAGCAGAATAGTGTTGTATTTATAGCCAAAGTTAGGCTGAAATCTGAAGAGGTGCAACTCTTCAGAATGGCTGTTTATGCAAAACGCCCACAGCATAAATGCCATTACATAAATGGCCATTTACTCAATAATAAAGAGGGAAAATTGAAGAGGGTAGTTACTTTTCTGTTACCAAAACAGAAAAACGGATTGGATTTAATATTAATATTTTGTTATTAAAACAAATATTTAATAACATTTCTGTTAATATTTTACTATTAACAAATAAATTTGGTCCAAAAAGTTAATCAATCAATCGATCATTTGACCAAATCCAAATCCGAATCCGAATCCGAATCCGAATCCGAAGCCGAAGCCGAAGCCGAAGCCGTAGCCGAAGCCGAAGCCGAGCCGAGCGAGCGACGACGACGACGGCGCGAGGCTTGCCTTCTTCTCAACTCTTTAAGAGTTAGAAGAAGATCAATTGCTTATATACCCATAAAAAATCTCTTCCTCTTCCAATATGGGACAATGCCCATTTGCCAAGGGGGGGAACTTAAAATTTCACTCAAAAATTTTATTTCCCTCCATTTCCCATTCACCCTCTTTTAAGTATTTAATATATTAATTAAACACATCCAAAACCCAACAGTGCCAACTACTTGAATCCTTCAGAGATTGTTTTTAAATGGTTTCTTACCATATTTATAAATATTAAACTCAGTCCGGGCAGTTGATACTCTATTTGAAAACTCAGTCATTTTTCTTAAACTTAGAAATTAAGTTAATATTTTTAAATGAAGTTTGGGCTGAATATTTTCATACTATTGTGTGATTTTTGGACTGAGTATGGGATCGGGCTGCACGCCGCAGTGATACAGTAATGATATTGATATGAGGCCAAGGGCCTGTTTGAAGCCACAAGATGGCTTATTATTGCGCTTGGGTCGTAAGGGGCCCCTCCTGGAGTCTGCACACCCCCCAGTGAGCGCCGTCGACGCTAAATAAATGGAGCGGGCTGCACGGCCGCAGCCGGGTACTGGAGAGTACCGGTTTATGTGTTGCATTGCATATTTAATTATCATTTATTCTTTACCTGTTGTGGTGTTATTATAATTATCCTCGCTGTTTTATTGTATTTATAGCTTTACCCTGTGTTATTTAGGATTTCTTATCCTCAAACTTTATTTATATTTATTACTTTCTGGGTTGGAAGTACTCACAATACTCCCTGCACCTTGTGTGCAGATCCAGGTACACCACAGGGTGAGTGAGGATTTGTTTAGCTGAGCAGCAGTATTCGGGAGTATCGAGGTAGCTGCATGGCGTTCGCAGCCTTGATCTCTCCCTTCTATCTTTTATTATTTTATTCGTATTATTTTCCTAGTCGGACTTGTAATAGGTGAATAATCTGTTTCTAGAGGCTCATGTTCGTAACACCAGATTCTTTGGGCTATTTAGTATTTTATTTTGGGGTTTTCGAATGTTAGAGATTATGTCAGAATTTCCGCATTTCATTGGTATTATAGTAGTGAATATTTATTTAGTTATTTAGATTATTTGGCTAAGGTTGTGTAAATGGTCGGGCTTGCCTAGCAATGTGTTGGGCGCCATCACGATCGGGGTTTGGGTCGTGACACCAGGTATATTTCTGAATCCCGTTATATAAATCCCTGGTTCCGCCACTAATTATGTGTATTTACCAC
Organism: Nicotiana attenuata; assembly: GCF_001879085.1. Lineage (NCBI taxonomy): Eukaryota > Viridiplantae > Streptophyta > Magnoliopsida > Solanales > Solanaceae > Nicotiana > Nicotiana attenuata. The sequence goes on along the minus strand of NW_017670878.1, from coordinate 253,904 downwards.
TACGATTTGGCACTGCACTTTAATGAGCTAGAATCAACCTTCTAAGTTTGGTGAATAATTGAAAAAAAATACTATCGATGTTTACCTCGAAAATACGAGTAACAATTAAATTTGATTTGTGGTTTTAAAGTTACGTGATTTAATTCAATACCAATTAGTAATCGAGAAGTATGAAGTAGAAACGAAAGAGAAAAGTGAATCAAACTAATGTTACTCAACAGCAGTGACCTCGATCCCAGGGACCTCGAGGTAGGCTTGGTATTATAAGAACAATTAAATAATATAAACAAAGTAAGAACAATAGAGCTAAAGGACAATGCTGATGAAAAGCAGGCGAAAAAGATAGAGAGTATATTCTTTTCTCAGTGATCAGATGATATTACAAATGATTGGGGTCCCCTTTTTATAATAGGAGATCCCTAAATAAGGAATATTTCTATTTACAGTAGGGAATATTCTTGTTACAGTTGTCTAACCGCCTAGTACGGAATCGTACGATCTTATTCCGAGATTTGCGTCATGATCTTGGGGACGTGGAAGGAATCTAGCTCATTCTGTTACAAGCCCAAAACGGTACTATTTCGGGGTCGAGCACACTTGGCCTCGATATTCCTCGAACTCCTATCTCTGGGCATTGCACTCTGTCTTCGAGCTTGAATCTGGTCCACTGGTTTCGAACTTGACCTCGCCCTGACTCGGGTCTAGGACGGAACCTCGAGCCTATAGATCGGGGCATATGATTTTGACTGTATACAGATAGTCCCCGCGTTTCTTAGAATAAGATGATAAGAAACTATTTGCACCTCGATTTTCCTGAGCTTCTCATGATGATGTCATGCCTGTGACGTAGGTGCTTGAAGTGATCGAAAATGTCATGTCGGCGCTCTTCCCCAAAACTTCAAATGCGTGCCAGTGTTGGTCGGTCACTAGTGTCGCCGAACTGCCGTCGCCTTTCTATAAATATGAAGCTACTCTGTTGAACAAAGAACTGTACGCATTTCATCTTTATTCACTATAATTCTTTCTTTTCTTTACTTCTTTCTCTAATCATTTGTTTCCATGGTTCGAACCTGCGATCACAAGATCGCATGGCAGCAACTTTACCAGTTACGTCAAGGCTCCCCTTTTCAAAGCTTCGATTCGAAACACGAGAGGAGGGCGCAGAATCCTTCCCGCATTTTGAAATATGCGAACTTCACCCTGCTGCCCATCTCTCTTAACTTCAACCTGGTGTCGCACTTCATTCCTTTTGCTTTCCATGGAATGAGGTGGTACTATCATCTACTAACTTTTGCATCCCACATCGGCACAACGTCCTAGGGATGAACATTCTTGGATCGTTGCTCGTGCATCTCTCAACCTTTTTAGTTTTTCTTGTGATAGAAGGCGAAACTACATCTTCTTGTCTTCCCTTCTGGTCTTTTTCATTTGTTGCTCTTTTTTAACGGATAATGGCCCAAAATTTCAACAGAATGCTCAATCCCCGCTGCTGGAAATATAATTACATTCATCGAGGGCTTTCTGCCCTAAATCTTCTCGGGGACATAGACATTTCCAAAGATCAAAATGGGGTCCCCGAAAAGGAGGCTCCCGAAGATGACGCTCTCGAGGACGTGGCCTTAAAAGTAGATTAGGTTCTTGGCTTTTGTTTTTTGCTTCTTTGTTCCTGTGTAATTACCCTTCGTGGGTGTTGCAGTTATATTTTGTAACCATCTCTTGGAAATATAAAAGGATCCCTTTGTCTCCCTTTTGGCTCGTGTTGAATTCCATTCTGTCTTTACTTGTGAAAAATTTGATTGTATAACTTTAATGACTAGTCCAAATATCGGACTCAGGACATAATAAACCCTTAGGTTTTTAATCGACCAATATAATACCCATTAAGGTTCTTGTCAATCCTCGAGCTGAGTTTTAATTGATTTGATGCGAACTCAGAACATCAGGATTCCTGAGTCCGAGTTAAGTGAGAGCAAGGTCTCGAATTTGAAATAAATCTAGCCCTTAGGCTTCGTAGATAATCATCGAGTGAGAACTCTCTTCAAACTCGGGTAGCCCTTGGGCTTAGTAGTCGAGAGAGCACTTGCTCGAACTTGAAATAAAGTTAGCCCTTAGGCTTTTTTGTAGTCCCCGAGTGAGAAATTTCTCAAACTCGGGTAGCCCTCGGGCTTAGTAGTCGAGTGAACACTTTGCTCGAACTCGAAATAGATCGATAAAAGACGAATTGATCTTTGACGCCTTGATCCTGATGCCAATCTCATGACATCACCGATTGAAGTGACTAAAAAGTCACTTTTCGTGCGGTTCCCAAAGTCATTGATTGGAGGCGACTGACGTTCGGCTTTTTGGATTCCTCAGTACGCTTAAATGACCTCTATAAATAGATAACCTTCACAATCTTGCAAACTTTATTCTCATATTGTTCTCAAAGCCTCATTAGCTCTTTCAATTTCTCCGAATTCTCTCTTCTCTTACATTAGCCCTTACTTCATTATCAACATTCTCCATTTTCTTGAATTTCCGCATTACAATGGCTAAGACCTCTAAATCGGTTCCCCAAAAAGAAAAGGCTTCTTCATCTTCTCGACCGACAAAGAGTAAACTGGTAGTGCCCCATCGTATTGAGGAGTGAATTCCTCCGCCATGCGAAATAACATCCGATTTCAAGATCAAGAAACCTGTATTGACACCAGGCCGAAGTGAGCCCATGTCTCGATATGTCAGTTTGATAACCAAGGACGAGCTCGTGCAAGTTAAGGAGGACTGCAGTGGGAGAACGAAGAAGTAGTGATCCCTTGCCCCCGAGGAGGATATCACTACATATAAAGCGGTGTACTTAAGCGTGTATACCTACCCATTCATGCTAGGCCCTGCAATTCCAGCTCAGGGTCCCATAGATCCAGTTATTCTTGACTTTTGCCAACTATACGGAGTGACTCTTGGCCAGATCTACCCTTCATTATGGCAAATCGTTCATTTGATCAGGTTCTTTTCGAGTCAGGTCGAGGGGATGCCTTTCACGCTCGACCATCTTATTAGACTGTATAGCCCTCGACTTTATCGTGGTGGCTTGATAAAACTGCAACGCTGTTCCTTGAAATCTCTCTTCTCCAGTTCGATAAGGACAAAGACCGAGGTAGATGAGCCGGTTTTTCCGAGTCAGGATGTCACGCCCCAAACCTGGGGGAGAGACCGGCACCCGGTGCCTCACCTATCCTTGCGTACCAACTTGCGACTAAGGAACTCTGAACATATGATGTCATACTTTGGCCATAGGCCACGTTGCATGACAACTGCGAATGCTGACTAAATATCAATTTAAAGCTGGGCCGACAAGGCCGTCATAACTACTACAGCTGACAACCCAACCAAATATACCTACAAGGCCTGCAAGCCTAACATACTGCACTAACTGACATGATATGTCTACAAACCTCTACTGATGGATATACTGTGATCGGAACAGCTTTCCGACCTACTCATAACATATATACATATATATACAAGATGTACATAAGGTTCTAGACCCGGCAACTCCGAAAGGCATGGAGCTTAACGATCAAGCTGAACTCGGGCAACACTTAATGAGGAGGTCTACCCGTCTGTCTGTCTGAACCTGCACGCATGAAATGCAGCGCCCCCAAAAAAGGGATGTCAGTACGAAATAATGTACCGAGTATGTAAGGCAATATACTGAAAGCTGAAACTGTATTGATAATATAATAATTGCAAGTAGCTGGAAGTCAAAGATAATCTGAAGATATGCTTACCTGCTGATACTGACTCAACTCTCTCAATATAGTAAGTAAAATAGCTGTCCGGCCCTATAAGGCTCGGTATAGATATATAACTGCTCTGCCATAGGAGGCTCGCTCATAGGCGCTCGGCCATACTAGGCTCTGTATTTCGACCAACTGGGCTCGCTCATAGGTGCTCGGCCACAGTAGGCTCGGTATATAACTTACCATCTGATTAGAGGTTACCCAATAGGGTCCTGCCCATCGATTATAGCTCGATGGTAATGAATGTATGTATAGACTCTCTGCTCTCTTGACTCGAATAAGGAAATACTCAATTGAATATAGAGTCCTGATAAGGAGAATATTGTAACTTACAAAACTAGGAAAATATACGTAAATTTCGGGACATGAATATTTCTTTATGCCTCGTTATCAAACTTGTGTAATTACTAGGATCATGCAAAATGAAGGAGGAGCTTAGACTTAACATACCTCGGGTAGGGAAAAATCCGAATGAAGTTCTTGGAAAAGATTTTATCGTACTCCCCTTAGAATCGCGAAATCCCGTTGCTATAACGCAATATAATTCCGGATAAAACAATTTGCTAGAGCTTAATTCGTCACCACCTTCATTTTGTGATTTTTGAGAAGTCTTTTTGTAGCTAATAACATTACCCAAGCAAATCTGAATAATAGGTCTCTTAAATGAATTAGAGAGGCTTATTATTAAAGTAGTGTGGGTCCCACTTGATAAAGGTTATTTGGCAAAACAATTTCCCTAAGTGTGCCACCTTGCTAATGGTGTAAGAGTCACTCATTTAAGCTTATTCTTGCTGCCACGTTTTGGCTCACTTGTCTTATCCAAAGACTTTGATTAATCAATTATTAATTAACTAGTTAATTCCCCCATTATCCCATAATTCACATAATTAAGGATTATCTCAAATTACTTAAAATACTACTCCCTTTTAACATACCTTATACACCTTACTATCATGGTCATAGGGCACCTTGTATGGTACTAGTCCATAAATACCGGGTATTTTAGCTCGGGCCATATTTTATCCCAACATGTCAAACTTTGACGAAAATTTATTTTCTTTGATTTGCTTACCCTCTCACCTTCACAAATTTACTCATTACTTGTTTGAAATAGCATAATGCTTATAATTTCAAAATAATCTCATTCTCAAACTTACGTCGATTAGCTTACGACGAAACTTTAACATACGAAAATGCAGGATGTAACACATGACCTCCGACCCGATTCCTGCTGAATGAATGCTGTTGCCCGAGGAGTGGAACATGAAACGTAAGTTCATAGTAGGTTTATACCCCCGCTTTCTCTTCTTCTTCTCAGTTTTATCTTTCCCCTGGTCTAACCACTTTCCGATGGCGCAGCTACTGCTTGGTTTCCTGGTGGGGTCCCGGACCTTGAAGGTTGGGTCCGAAAACTGGCTTCCACTTCCTCTTGTTTGGCGCGTAGCTGGCGAGATTTAGCCAAAGGCCGATGGGAGACCAAAAATCATGGTGAGTTCTCTTGTTTGTTTACTTGTACTTCTTTAGTGGAATACTTACTTCGGTTTTGTGTAGGTCTTGGAGAAGCCGTTGCTATGCTGCCGGCCCCGACTGGTGAAGAAGAGATCCCAAAACCTTCTAAAGAAAAGAAAAGAAAAAGGGAGTCACATGCAAATCCCTCGAAGCCCAATAAAATCGCGGCTCAAAAGTCCAAGGCCGATACGGTGGCCTTATCTCCGGAAACGGCCCAACGCCTTCGGGATCAGGAGGAAGAAGAAGATGACGACTGCCTTTTGGTAGCTCATAAAAGAGGAAACACCGGTGCTACGAAGTTCGTCGAGCCGGTGATGGTCGATGTGGTTTGTTCTAGAGTCGAAGAAATCTCCGAGGGGAGTTTAAACAAAGTCCCCGAGCCATCTGGCAGTAAAAAGGCACCTCGCCTAAGAGGTCGTTTGGGGGGCGAGGCTGAGGGGACCGATCTCGAACCCCTTCAAATAAAAGAGAATGCCCTGAGTGTATCACTTGGGGTAATCAATGTAGATGACTCACCGCCTGGTCCCGAGTTTTCCGAGGGGCAAATCCGAGATGACCAGAATATGAAATCTTCTGAAGTGGGGGCGAGCCACGTAGGGCATGACATCTTTCGAGAATGCCTCGCAGGGATTGAAGATGGCCCCGACCCGGATGCTTCTTTCATCTTTGATGAGGTTCGTCGACTTTTCAAAACAAGTGAGTTTTCTGTCCTTTAGAATTATGCATGCGCTTTGCTTTTGCTGTTTTGAATCTAACTTTTCCCATTTTTCATGAAGGCTGTGGCGCTCCACAAAAGGGCATTTTCCAAGTCTCGAGCTGATCTTGCTCGATGTGAGGTTGAGCTTAAGAAGATGTCGGAAGAGATGGACAATCTTAAAACCTTCTATGTTAAGAAGGAGGAGGAAATCAGCGATCTTCGAGCCGAATTGGCAAAGGCTTGTCAACAACAAACCGAGCTTACCGAAAAGGAAATATTTCCTATGAAGTTTTTTCATGGACCAACTCGTTTGGTCTTCTAACAACTTTATTTTGCAGTTTCAACGAAATGGCAAACTGGTGGAGCATCTTCGAGAGGAGCTCAAGATGAAGGAGGTCGAAACCCTGGGCTGGAGGCAAAGCATGGACAATCTTGCTTCTGAGAAAGAAACCCTTCGGGAGTAGCTGGCTTCACTCGAACGTCAGTTCCAAAGCGTGAAGGAGGAGGGCCTGGCTCAAGGCCGCGAAATCGAGGAGCTCAAGGTTAAGTTTGTTGCTGAGCTGGCTAAGGCCAAATCTGTTGCTGAGGCAATTATGTCCTCGTATCGAGTCGATGCTGAAGCAGCTAATGCCCGGTCCAAGGAGATCTCCACTGCGGCCGAAGTTAAGTTATCATGTGCACTCGACCATTCTAGGCGACAGTCCCAGAGGGAAACCCTCGAGGAGTTGCACGCTTGCGACTTCGATCTTTCAGCCGATATTGAAAAGGTGAAGACTTTGGAAGAGGAGGCTGCTGCTCTGCTTTCTGGTGAGAATGATTCAGCCAGTGGCTCCGAGAGTGGAGGAGACGAAGATGAAGTCCCCGAGGGTGAGGCTTTAGAAGATGCGGTTCCTGAAGATGTGACCCCGAAGTAGTTTTAGGTTTTCTCATTTTGTTTTTGTGCAAGTGTCCCTTGTGTAAATATCTTCTGTAATCATCTTTTGGAAATATAAGGGGAACCTTGTATCTCATCTTTGACTTGTGCTGGATTTCATATTGTCTTTATTTATGGAATATTTCGTTTGTATAACTTGAATGATTGGTCCGAGAATTTTCGGCTCGGTATATATTTAAACCTTAGATCTTTATAGATATAATAATCCTCGAGCTAAGTTTAAATCGATCCGATGTGGGCTCATGATATCGTGACTCATGAGTACGGGTAAAGTGAGAATGGAGTCTCGAACTATAAGTTTTTGGCCCTTAAGCCTTTCGAAGTTGGCCCTTAGGCTCTTATATATCGGCCCTTAGACTCTTTAAGTTGGCCCTTAGTCTCTTTAAGTTTGGCCAATTCGGCCTCTAAAATGGCTATATAATTTTCCCCCCTATTTGGCTAAAAGACTTAGTGAAAATTTAGTTATGCCTTAGCATGTGTTTTTTTGTACCCGTTGGGTTTTTCGAAGGTTCACCGTATTGAGACCTTGTTTGTGTACTGATAATCGAATACCTCTTGAGGTTTTATCGAGGGCTGATGTTATCGAAGCCCTTAAATTATTTGAGGGCTGAATTTATTGAAGCCCATTATATCTTGCTTTTGCCGAGGGTAGCCTGATTTAACCGATTTTTTCAAAGTGATTGACGGCCTTTGATTTATAGCGGAAGTCGGACGTCTCCGAGCCGCATTATTTAGGTTGTGGCCTTTTTACATGACCGCAGTCTTTAATATGGCTGTAGCCTTCGGGCATGTCACTTGGACTTGTTACCCGATGACTTTACGAACTTGTTCGAAAAGTTAGTCCCCGAGTATATTGGCCTTGCCCTTTGTTTCGAGGGGATGCCTCTTTGAGGTCTTATGAGTCAGAGTCTTTGGTGACTCAGATATATTGACTGTCGATGGCAGTCATCGAGTATTCGGGGGTGCTTTTATACTTTGGCTCTTGGGCCGTTTTCCGTGGGATTATAAGTGTAGAGTTCGTATAATAGTAGACTTCTTTGAGTCGCAAAGTGTTTTTGATATAAACAGAATGCTTCTTCGAGTAATTTGATACATGCGTACATGTTCTGCCGTCGGGGCTCGACTATTCTACATGGACAAGGTTCATCCGACCGTTTGGCCCATTACAAAGTTTTCCTATCGAGGCCCTCTTAGGTGTGAAGTATTTTCCTTGAAAATATAATCTCTGAGGGTGATGCCCCCCAGTATTCGAGGTTGATTGAAAAGAAGCCTTGGGTACTGTTGAGTTCTCCTTAGGTAGCACATGATTGTTGCCTAGTTAAAAACCTTGCCGGTAAAACCCATTTGGGACAAAATCCGAGCTAAGGGAAAAAGAGTGCAACGTATGCTTTAAAACCTAAGGCCTTCGTGTAAAAAGGGTGTCTTCGAGATCGCGCGCCTTCGAGAGCTTCGAACGAAAATTTGTAATAAGTTAGTTTTAAACTCAAATGGACAAAGGATAAAGTCATACCTTAGCAGTATTATCGTTCGAGTAATGATACGTTCCAAATTGTAACTTCACCTTCCATCGTGCCGAGTTTGTAAGATCCTTTACCAACAAATTCGAGGACTCGGTACGGTCCTTCCACTATCCACGATCGTGATATCTTCGATAGCCTTGATCTTTATCGGGGATGATTTCGATACCCCGATTTGACACCATGAAGTTGAGAAACTTACCCGAGCCAACTCCGAAGGCACATTTCTCTGGGTTAAGCTTTGTGTTCCATTGCCTCAAAACTTTGAGTGTTTCCTGCAAATGAATTAAAATGGTCCTAAGCGCGCAGGGACTTAACCAATCATATCATCAATGTAGGCTTCCATTGTTTTACCTATCTGTTCTTCGAACATCTTGTTAACTGGGCGTTGGTATGTAGCTCCTCGGACTGAAGCCTCCTCTTTTGCTTCATCGGTTTGAACCTGGGATCGGTGCTCAGTCGATGCATGGTGGTTTCTGGTGGAATCCCTGTTATATCTAAATGGGACCAAGCAAAGCAATCTATGTTATCAATAAGAAATTGAATGAGTTTTTTCCTGAGTTCGGGGGTTAATCCCGTTCCCAGGTGTACCTTTCTCTCGGGCGGTTGACTTGGTAGTACCGGACTCTTCGAGAATGACGAAAGTTTAATGCTGTATTCTAGGCCGGGCCCGGGCCTAAATGGGCCAAATGGGCCGGGCCAAACGGGCCCGGGCTCAAGCGGGCTGGGCTCTGGCGGTCCCTGGCTTCACGGTCCCGGGCTTTATAGGCTCAACGGGTGGAACCAGCCCATGACGGGCCTAAGCCCACATGGTCCTGGGCTAAATGGGCCGGGCTCACGGGCCCATATGGGCCTAACGGGCTTTTTTATTTCCGGGCTATTTTTTTTATTTTTTTTTGTTTAAGGCAATTTCTTGTAAACCATATATGTATATACTAATATAAATTGCTTTCTTATACATGGCTATATAAATATATGTAGTATATATAATATAGAAACCTAATTATTAAAGTGCTAGAAGAAAAAGTAAAATAACAGAACAATAGTAAAACTAAATTATCATGCATAATAAATTAATAACAAAGTAAAACATTAAGCATAAATACGTCTAATAATTTTAAAATAACACAAATTGTCGAAAAATCTTAAATACGAATTTTCGGATAAATA